>NW_028239378.1:0-32500 GCF_047967505.1 Dipteris shenzhenensis | reverse complement strand
AGGCAGCAATTTCTCCCGTCCCGGGTAAGCGTGTAGCGCTTACCCCGTCCCCCACCCGGGGACCTGTAGAGGGCCCGGGAAATGGCCTGCCTGAAAGGAGGGAGAAATTGCATTGCTAGGAAGGGCGGGGCGGGAGAAATTACTCTCGGGCCGCCCGATAACAACATAACGATGTGGCTTTCTTTCTAGGTCTGCACTAGGCTTTCGCCTGCCCATAGGATCTGCAAGGACAGGCGGGTTGATTTCTCGATTTTCTGTCCTCACCGAGTGTATTCGTCAAGAATAACATCCGAGCCTCGGCTCACCCCAAAGCAGCAAGCAAAAAGGGAAAATCGAAAGAACTCTGATTGATTATTATTATACGATAATCAAAGAATTATTGATGCTGATTCTGCAGGCTTTAGCCCTTATCAGCGGTCATTGCCTTCAGACGTAGGTACCTTTGACTTTTCAGTTCAAGCTTTGAAGCGTATGGGCTTTAGAACGAAGTAATTATTTTCTCTCTAAAAGAAAAGATGTCGGAGGCATCTATATGCCTTTTGTAACTTCCTCCCGCGGCAGCTACGTACCTAGCAGCGGGAGGGAGTGGTGACCAGTTGGTTGGCTCGAAAGGGATTGACCCGTTTCCAAACCTTAAGCTCCATAGCCACATCAAGGCCGTCACTCTGTATGGAGTTCCCGTCGGCCACACGCGCAGGGCTGGTTCCTGCGGAGGAGAGCGGGGAAGGCTTCATCAGCTTTTTTCTGAATCCGCCGCCTGGCGCCAGGCTTTCGCTCCCACCCATCCCCAGATTTTTGGATTGGCTGGCCGACTTGCTCTTTATTGCTTTCCTTTTCCTTCTATCGCAAAGAATTGGATTAGCCTTAGGCATGCTCAACTTCGGGATAAAGAAGTCCGCCACGGATCGGTTTCCAGCATCCATTCAGATGATTTTATTAAATCATCTCTTTGGCTATGACTTCTCCCATGCGTGGTCAGTCGCTATGCTTCTGACCCCGTTTTCCTATAAGGAAAAGGGTAGTACGGTCTCGAAGTTTGTCCGCTTTCGGGTTGGACAACCTTTAGGGATGTACTCCTCATTTTTCGCTGTGTCACCACCTGGTGGTTCAGTTCTCTGCCAGCCTAGTTGGCCCGATGGTTTTCCAATTACGCCCTTCTCGGCGATGACATAGTCATCGGTGATCCCGAGGTGGCTAGGGAATACTCGGCTACCTGCGCCGCCCTTGGCGTCGAAATCGGTAAGAAGGTTTCTCTCATCTCGGTAGACTCTAGTTATGAGTTTGCCAAGAGACTGATTCTTTCAAATCGGGACGTGACCGTTCTGCAGTTCAAGGAGATTGCCGCTACCCAGAGTAATCTGGTAATGGTGTCTTCCTTGGCTCAGAAGATCAGGGAATATCGAGACCCTCGGTTCTCGGAATTCTTTCGCCTAGCGGGTGCCGGTTATCGTGTACTATCTTTGCTCGATCGGAACGTCTGGTGTTCGTCGGCACTAGATAAGCGGTCGAGGAGATGGAAGCGATTGTGGCTAGTATTAACTAGTCCACGTGGACCTTTCCCGCTGCCTTGGCAGTTCTGGTTCTCCCAGTTTCGTAAGAAACTGGTGGACCACGACCGTCTTCGGCAGCTCGATTGGCTCTTAGAGGAGAAGCTTGAGCAGATGATGAAGGAAGAGTTCTCTCTTCCGGAGTTAGACCCTCGAGTCCCTCCAGAGATTATGGAACGGTTTGTCCTTACACCATGGCTCAAAGCGTGGTTAGGGCAGCTTACTAAATTCCACATGATGCGAATTGAAGGCCAGTCTATTCTGGACATCTTGCTAACACCGATCGTAGTACCGCGATCCCCCTCGCGGGAGAAGCTTCGGACGACCTTTCGGTTTAGTCTGATGTTTCGCATCTATGACATGTTAAGTCAGTTGTTAAGAACTCCGCGGGTTCGCCTGCTGGAGTCCTCAACTGATGCGAGATTGCCCAGGTTGAGTGTTGGGGAACCGTCCCCATCACCCATCGACCCCCTAACGAATTGAACGTTTGGTTCGCGTGATCTTATCACTTACCAACTTCGGGATAAATCCCTACTACGTGCAATTGTTATTATTATTATTATTATTTTTATTTATTACTATTCGGGATGGGAAAATGGACCAGAATTTTACCACAATAACACCTCCTTGAACTGAATTGAATTGAATTGAATTGAATTGAATTGAATTGAAGGGCTAGAGCAGGCGGCACTTGATGTTAATTGATTCTTACCCTATATCCCTTCCTCGCTTTGGTGGACCCATCAACCTTTATCCGCCCCTGCAGGCAGCTCGGTCTATTGGCTTTTTTTCGCTTGCCAGGTGGCCATTAGCGTTCGTCCCGCCAACCCCATCCTTGGCCACTAGCGCGTTGTCCCACCCGGCAGGCAAGCCATTCTATATACGAAATTTCCGAAAAGCAAGCAGCTTTTGTCAAGTTCAAAGGTTTTCGAGTTTTTTAGCCTTTTTCCATGGGAAATAGGAGTCGGCAAGCAAGCCTAGCAAGCAAGCCCCTAAGGTCAGTTCGCGTTTCAATCTGCAAAAAAACGCCCTTTTCCTTTAATGCTGCGAGCTGCTTTCTTGCCTGTTCCTCGCTTCGCCCTTCGTCGTTGATTGCTACGTTGGTTGGCACGATGGGTGCAAAGGCCGCATGCATGTGGCTTTCTGTTCCATCGGTAGGGAGCTTGGCTTCGCCCCTCGGTGATCGATCAACGCGAACCATTCTAATTACTCAATTCTCTATTTGACCTGTCCTGGTTCTCCTTGCCAGGAACTCGACGCCATTCTGTAACCTCAAATTTCTCAGTGAGCCTCCAGTTAAGGGATAAAGCGCTACGCACGAAACCTCCCCTCTCCCCTCAAACCCCGCATTTTCCCCCGCCCGAGAGCGAGAAAACCGTGCTTAGTGATGGACAGGGATTTCCTACTTCGCTTATTATTCCGTAGAAAGATTTGAAAAAAATTGGCAATTCGCTGAAATCTGCGCGGTCGTTGAAGAAGGTCCGAGAAAGCGCGTAGCGCTTTCGCCGGGTGTTTGAGGAAACTTCCCCAAGGAAGGATCCCTCGCTACGGGGACAAGCCTTTCCAGCTATCATCAAATCCTATCGAACGGTAGGCGGCTAGGAATGGACAAAGAATAATCGAAATGTCATCTGCTAACAATCGATTGCTTCTGTTAGAGCAAACGGAACCTAAAATGGCTGCTATGGGCTTGAAGCAAACCCAATGGTAAATGCACTGACAAATACTTACTGTTAATACCGGCCATCCAGTTTATTTCTTCTTATTCGCGCGGTACCCTCAGGTTTTTTCCATCTTCGGTAATTAATTACCACACTGGCATGCTGACCGAATGGCAGGCGCAGGAATGAGATGCAGCCAATCCCTTTAGTTTAGTTTAGTTTAGGGGGGTCTTTATTGCCTCTCTCGCCTTAACCATTATGTACGAATCAACCTTCCAAGCTGAATCTCTATGCCCCTAGCTAGCTAGGGCGGGGAACCACCCCCTTTATGGTATGGACTTTTTCTTATAATGAGAGAATTTGGTAGATGAACGCGCACAAAACGCTTTCACGCACAACAAGATGAGGAACGAGCGAGCACTGGTGGCAAAGATGGCTCAAGAACTAGCCATCCTCTCCAGTCTTTGCAACCAGAGCTTAGAGGAGGCTGCAGTGGAGCTGAGCCATTAGCTCCCCCAACTTCAGTCTTGAAGATTGGTGCTGATATCTTCGCAAGCAAGCAAGCTTTGAATTCGTAAAATTCTTCCTCTACAGCCTCAGCTTTCCCGATTGAACGGACCGTTATCGATCATCACTATCTGGCTGGAAGGAGGTGGAGGCGAATACTACCGCGTAACTACCGTCGTACAATAAGCAGCCCAGCCGGAAGTTGAAGCCTACGATAGATAGCCGACCTCTCGGTCTATAGAATCCCTCCAAGGCTAGCCTAAATCCGACCATTCAAACTTCCCATCAGGCAAGCCAACTTACCTAGCTCGCCCAGCCCACCACTATGAAAGGTTTACTGGACAATAGCGTTGACTGGGCCAATGCCCACGGAGAGAGAAGCGGCGCTCTTGCCAGCCACTTTGAATCTTGCCCCACTTCACCATCTTGCGAAACAGAAAGAGCTGAACAGCCAGACCCCGGGAGGCAATGCCGTTGAAACCGTTAGGTTTCGCTGTAGCCGCCAAGTTCCGAAGCGGGTAGAACTAGAAACCTTTGGAAAAGTTTCAAATACGCACTGCTGAACGCAAACCTTTCTTTAGGAATGGGCGGAAAAAACAAGATCAAATTCTAATTAGCGTTCCAAATTGCCCGCATCAAGAGGGTCACCAATTAGTAGGTAATTCAACCTCGTTATTCACTTGTTTAGCATGCTGTTTTTCCTTGTCTTCGGGTCCCGCTAAAAAGAAGAAACACGTAACACTTTATCTTCCGAAACACGCAACAATTTATCTTCCCGGCTCATCAGTCAAACTACCACCAGAGCTACCGATGTTGAAACCAGTGCAACCCGATAGGCTAGAACCCGATGGGCTTACACCATCGCAACCCTTTGCTCCAAAGACGTTAGAAGTGCAGCCACCGGAACAACCAGTAGCACGTGACATGGTTTCTTCAGCTCCAAAGACTGACTCATTGCAGCCACCGGAACAACCAGTAGCACGTGACATGGTTTCTTCCCCGACTGAAGGAACGAGAATGGAGTCAAAAGAAGGCTGGGCTAACGTATTTGAGAGGTTTAAAGGGTTCCAAACGAAACCAATCAAAGGTCCCAAAGGTTATTTTACTGAAATCAAAGGGCAAACGGAAAGAATCAAGGGAAACCTTAAGATTCTAGGTCTGAACCCTGCTTTGGCATTACTCTGCCTGGGTTCATTAACACTCCTTTATCTCAACAAATTAGGTTTCAATCAGGCCTACTTATCCAACACAAATGGAAACTTGGCCGGTAATACCTCTTACTATGCTCTCCCATTCAGTGTGGTGATTACGCCTATGGTAGTACTAATACTTGCACGTTGGAGGTTACTGCATCCCTGGTTACGAGTCATTCTCCTAGGAATAGTCGTATTTCCATTGCCATATCTCTCGATATTAGTCCTATCACACATGTTTGATGCAGGGTCTCACGGATCACTAGTTGATTACGTTCAATATCACCTCCATTCCCTGGTGGGTGTGAACGAATCTGTTTCGGATGGGGTGGTTGACATAAAGGATGAGTCCTCGCCGAAGGGCATGCAGGAGGAATCGAAGGGCATGCAGGAGAAAGAAGCAGAGAAGACAAAGGAAGAGGAAGCGAAGACAAAGGAGAAAGAAGCAGAGAAGACAAAAGAGGAAGAAGAAGCGAAGGCGGAGGAGAAAGAAGCTGTGGTCCCCTGGTATAAGAAACCAAGAGTTTGGGGATGCATTTTCGCAGGAATCGCTATTGCGTTAGTCTATTTCAGGGGGAGGTCACCACCGGACGATAGTAATCTCGCGTTCGCGGTGCAAGACCTTGTTGACCCGATAACGTCTGCGGTACATCGCTTGAGAACTCTAAATCAAGCCGGTGCTAATATTCTGATAAATGTGGTGAACCACGCCGACGATTTGCCCGAGGAGGAGATGGAACAAAGCATGAGAACTCTGAGCATTACCGGGAGGCATGTCCTCATGGGTTTGGTGCGTGCCGGCTGTGTTGCCCAATCGTTGTTAGAAAACCCAACAATAACACCCTCGAATCGCCAATTTGATGCATTGACAAGTGGTCTTGTCATAGTTGCGGGGCTTCGTTTTTTATTTGACCGCGATAGGATAGGTCAAGATTATGTGGTGGGAGAAGACGGAGAAATTGTTATAGTTAATCACGAACAAAGGAGGGATCCACCTGCTTCAGTTGCTGATGCAGAAACACAAACGGAAGCTGTTGCTGAGCCAATTGATATAGGCACTCAGACCGATCTCGAGGGGGTTAATATCTCGAACCTACAACTAAATATGGATATGATGAATAGTACCTTAGGGTTAGAAGTCATCTTCGATTCTACTACATTTCTGCACTATACTCTTCTAGTATATACAATACTAGTTCCCGTCATTGCTGCACATGGGGCTACCATTGTCTTGGATATCCTAAGAGATATTTTTACCAAATCCGAAACACACTATGAATCCGCTGCAGAGGTCTCCGGTTCAAGCTCGGATTCAATCCCCTCACTCGACAGTGGAAATACTTCTAAGCCAATAGGTTCCCCTGGGAGTAGTAATACTACATGCTTGTCACAGGCGGTATCTCCGGTAAAACCTATTAGTCTTCATGACAATATTCTTTTCTTAGAGGGCAACAGTGTTCCTCCTGGGGATACTAGTTCCTTCGAAGCCAGTACCTCTCACGATCAGGGTTCCAATGAAATTTCAGTAGAGGCGCGAATAGAGGCGCGCAGCGATGCCCCCCCAAAGCCCACACCGGGTGCATAGGTGTCAAATTTTCTTCACTAAATACTTTCCCCCCTTCCCGGGCTTACCTTCAGTTCCTTATGGCATTTAAGAGGCTAGACTTCTTTAACCATTTCCTAATATGGAGCCGAGCCCCACCTGCTCCTTTCATTCGCTGGAAATGGAGGTAAAAGGAGCCTTTAGTAACCTGCTTCTTCCACTTCCAGCCAATAGCCCTTTCCAAAAGGTAGTACAGGCCTACTCTAGTTCCAGAGGTTCGAGGACTCAAAGGTGCGTATCATTTATACGCTGAGGTTACTGCGCCACGTAAGGCCTAGGAAAGAAGAAATTTGATTGCCGGGTAGTACTAAAAGGAACTATAACTAGAGAGAGTTTAGAGGCCATATGAATCTTTTTTGAGATTAAAAATGACTTTATTTGGGAGAATTTTCCATGTTGCACTAAGTTACTTACATCCTATTCTCCGGGATCTGAGCCAGCAGCCGCTGAATCCATGTCTGTAGGCGAATCTCCGGACGAATCCGAATCATCATCTGTAATTGGATTCGCTGTAGCTGCCACTAGCCCTCGATAAGCGTCGACAGTTTCGCTTACTGCCAGGATGACGCGATTTTCCAGGAGGTCATTTAGTTCCATTGCGCGAGCCTCGCCTTCCCCCGGCGCGTTTCTCTTTCTCGGATTCTTGTCAAGAAAGGGAAAGGTTTGTTCGTCGCCTGTGAGGAGATTGACGGCGTTCTGTGTACGATGAAGAATTTCTAACACAGATTGCACTTGTTGACCGTTTGGGTCAACCCCTCCATTCTGCTGGCTTCTTGCTTGGGCTGCGTCTTCGACGACCCACTTGAGATCCGGTAGACCTCGGTTCGTGAGGTAGCTGCATATACGGGTTGTTTCCGTAATGTGCTCTTCCCGCAGTTGCCCTTCCCTCTTTAAAGAAGAAGATATCTCCTTCAAGTCGGAAATATTGTCCTCTAATGATTGAGTCATGCTCCCCAATTCGGAAGAGGAAGAGCTATCATCAGATGTACAAAATGTTCTACCTTTAGTTACAATTTCTTCGCTGAAAGTGTTTCGTTTGTTGTTCTCGTATATCTGAACGAATAAACTTGAATCTACTCGTTGGAATAAGAAATTTCTAGTTCTAGAAGGCATTTGTGATCTAATTTGTCTATTTTCCGCAGTCTTCCACATTCATGGCAGTTCCTATTACGCAAAAGGGTGGGATGGTATTTCACTCATATTGTGACTCCACAGTAGCTGGCGCTACTGCTTTATAGTCTCCCACCTATTCTGCACATTGAATTCTTAATACCAGTGCAAAGCTATACCTCTACTGATGTAAATCCTTCTTTGCGGTATAGGTGTGCGAAGGGGAGTGAATCCTGTTAAAAGGGGTGTGTAGGGATCAGTGAAGCAAGCCCTCCTAGAGCTCTGGGAGTAATCCCTCTTATTGAAGTAGACTATTCCATCCGTCCCCACCAGTTAAACCTTGGCTTGGGGGTTAAAAGAATAATTGGCTTATCGGCATGCTGGGATAAAACAACATTGGTGAGGGTTGGTTAAATCCTTGGAAAGGGTATTTCTGCTAATGGATCGTGGGGTAAAATGCATGTTTGTGAACCTCTTCCCAATTCCCCTCCCGTTTAGGAGGTTTAAAGAGTCCTTGGGGAAATTACTTGCATGCCCTGGATAAAACCATTGGTTGCAGGCCTACCATTCATTCTTGCTGGCCCCTACCCTTAGCATACAAGTTATAGCTGGCTTGGTTGCATCAAACCATTATTGCTTGCTGTCCTACCGCCTACCATTATTAATGCTGGCATGCATGGCATCGCTACACTCGGGCTTCCCGACTAGGGAATCCCTCGCTTCGCTCTTTGTGTGCTTCTATTTACCTTGACCTTGAAGCCAAATAAGACCACTAATAAACAGTATGAGGAAGTCCTAGGCCATTCAACTGCTTGCTTTCTTTCCTGCTGGAAGAAGTCCTCGCATTAAATGAAATGACCAGCCTGCCTGCAAACAAACCATTGGGTATTGGTGAGGAAAGCTTGCATCAATCCTCGGATGCCTTGCTTGCTACCCTACCTTGCATGCCATCCCTACCCTTATTGAACCGCTACGCTCTGTGAGGGCTCCATATCGATGGATCCCTCACTTCGCTGCGCTTCGCTCTCTGAAGAACCTTGCCTAAAAGAAAAGAATGCGGGTAAAGCAGCCTTGAATGCATGCCAGCCTGCAAGCCTTGAATGCCATCGCGTAGCTATGGATTCCCGGGGGGAAGCCATAGCTACGCGATAGGGCTGTTCCTACAGCTACGCTCTGGATTTCCGTTCTTCTGGCTCCCAAATGCAAATGTGATGTATCGAGCGTTGAGTGAGATCCTCGGGGGATATCACGAATAAGCGAAAGAAAGGAAAGGAAATCAAGCTACCTAAGTCGGGAACTCGGGTAAATCATCCTTTTTTTTTCTGTAAGTCAAAGTGACCCGTGAAGGTTCCTCTCCACTCTAGGCAGCGTCGAGTGCCCTATTCTTTCGGCATTCTTTCAAAAAACCCGGCGAGACAGAGAAGATGCTGGGCTGGAAGATCGAAGAGCGACTTGTGCCGTAAGAGGAAGATCGAACATCGACTGTTCGATCACAGCTTCTTTATCCGGTTAACAAAATCAATAGGAATAGATAAGTGCTCGCGAGCATATCAGTTTTTCACCGGTCAAACAGTCAATAGTAAGACTCGATTTTCCAGATTTCCGTATGATGTTGAATTGCCGGCCAAGTAGAAAGAAGTTTTGATCTCGATTTCGTGGTGGATCTCAGATGAAGGTTGCTTCGTGTTGATCCTGGACTCGATAGCCGCCGTGGATTGATTAATCGGTCAGTGGAGGCTGGCTGGAGCAGGGGTTAGCCATACATACCGGATGCCGCATACTTTTAGTAATAGTTTAAACTTCTGAGAGTTTGGCCCCCTATTCGGCCTTCCTTCTCGAGGGGTGTAGAAAATTATTATCAGCGAAGCCTAAACCCAAGGCCGAGGAACCGCCCCGTGCCCTTTCCCATGCTTATTTACTTGCTAGGCCTTTGATCTCATGTTAGGCCTTTGACCTCACTGAAATAGAGTCTTTTCATGCCCAATAAACTTGCGGCAAATGCTCAGAAGTCGTATTTTCAAAGTCAAATTGCTGAGTGAGAACGAAGAGAAGAAACTATTTTCACTCTGGAAAGTGGCTTTCTTTGCAGCGCTCCTTCTCCACTCCGAACAGCGAGCTTCGTTCGCTGCCTTCCATCATCGATAACCGCCGGGGTTTTCTTCAATATTCAATCTTTGTATTTTCGTTTCTCTCACTTGCATTCTCAGCAGATAGATTGATTCATGGATTCATGCACCCGCAGCCTAGGGTGGAGTATTTCCGCATCTCTTCTTTCCCACCATTCTATTCCGAATATGCTTCATTCGATCGATTGATACGAGCTTGAGTGAGGTCGAGGACCGATACCTATAAACCCCGAGCGCCGCGACCAACACAGGAACGGTACCGGCAGGAACTCGACCGCGAAGGGAACCCTTCTATTTACGAAATTTTCTGCCAGAAATTTCAAGCCCCAGAACGTAGAAAATTGCTTAGCCTGCTTTCCCTGTCTTTTCTGTAATCAATAGCCTGCCCTTTTATTGGTTGCCAGCCTTATCTGTAATGAATAGCCTGCCCTTCCTTATTGGGAATGGGAGATTGGATTCTGCAATCAATATTGGGAATGGGAGATTGGATTCTGCAATCAATATTGGGAATGGGAGATTGGTTTCAGTAATCAATATTGGGATTTGTCTTAAAACCCTTATTTTGTCTTCAAAAAAAATATCATAAAAGGTTTTTAAACTCTTCAAACCCTTAATTTGTATTCAAAAACAAAATCATAAAAGGGTTGGGCGGCACTGGCTTCTCTGGCTCGGATGGCTGGGAAAGGGTTGGGCGTCTGGGCACTGTGCCGAAACGAGGAACCTTAGTAAGCAGCGGCGAATCCTGAAAGAAAAGGGCAGTAAAGGCGAAAAATCGTATTTTTCAAATCTAAATCTCCGGAAGTTTAGGTTTGTCGTGAGCGTGGTAATGAGACTCGGACCTATAGCGAAATGGCCAATTCGTTCTATATACGTGATAAAAGGAATGAATGCTGGGCCCGCGTGGGCTCGCCCACACTCTCGCACTGACCTTGCCGAAGGCACTGAGCGATTTATCTTTGCTTGCCCTAGCCATTTCTCTGCTGGAAATTTCTTAGGGATTTCTATTTGCTCGTCATAGCCGATCTCTTTCGTGCTCGCCATAGAACATCTCTTTGCTCGCCCGAAGGGCCATCTATATTACCAAATTACACTTCTCTTTGCTGGCCTTTGCTCGCCATAGGGCCGCGCCTCAATTTTAGTGAAAATTTTGAAATTTTTCTTGAAAAAATTAAAAACTTTTTTTTCAAGAAATTTCAGAATTTTTCACAAAAAATGAAGGCCCCCGAATAGACGGATAAAACTGAAACAACCACACCGTATAGTGAGGAAGCCGCGAACGAAGTCTTCAGGCCGGATTAGCTGCTTCCGAGCTAAGGGCATCTCAGTTTCAAAATCCTTCTAGTGGGTTAGTGGCCAAGCATAGTAGCGTAGGGAGAATAAGAAGTCTATTTTTTTTGCTCAAAATCGACGCTTTTCACGGGCGAGCGATCCCTCTAGTTGATGATTTTATGATTAGATCAGCTATTAGTTTACTATAGCTTTGTTCACTACAGATAGGCGAGGAATAGGATCAAGTATTTTATGCGAAAAAGCATAATAGGCGCAGGGGGAAGTCGAGGAATAAGTGGCTGATGAAAAGCTTAGACCAATTTCTCTAATCCAAGTCGCTGCCAGGGAGAGGTTTCTTTCTTGCCTGCCACTACCACTATTGGACGAATAAAACCTTGGGGTTTTTGAAGGCATTTTACGTTTAAACGGAGAAATAACGGAATCCATCAAGATCAAGCCCGGTCCCCTGGACCTCGATGGGGGTCCCACGAAAGCGCTACGCGCTTTCTACGTACTTTGTTTGGAGGTTCCGGCTTCGAAAAAAGAAAATATTTTTTAGCTTTGCGTTTTTTGTTTCACCCTCTAAATTTCTTTGGGGGTGATTTCGCATCTATATACGAAATTTCGCATTTTTAGGCCAATTCCGAAGGTAGAGAAAGAAAACGCGTAACTACAGAAAACGCCCCTAAGTTCAGTGCAAATCTTTGTGAAAGGTTAAAGCCCTCAAAGCAAGTGCAGAGAGAGCCGCCGGAGACAGTTCAGTGCCTAGAGTGAAGGCTTCCAGCCTCCAAAGCTAGTTGTCTAGAGTTCAGGGTGTCCCAGCCCTGGCAGTGCAGAGAGAGTTCTGGGTTTCCCCTCAGTGTGCAGTGCAACGAGAGTGTCAGTGGGGAGTGTTTCAGGACACACTGTTTTTTTTTGTTTTCCCGGAAATTTTTCCTCTCAGTGTCCAGTGCTACGAGAGCCGCCGGAGGCAGTGCAGTGGGGAATGTTTCAGGACACCATGATTTTTTTGTTGTTTTTCCTGGTTTTCCCAAGGCGTACGGTGGCGAGAGCCCCCGCCTCCTGCAGTAACCCATAGGAAGTGCAGAGAGAGCGCAGAGTGTTCCCTCTGCAAACCAACCTATGGCCTGCAAACCAAGGTTCCTATGGCAGGTGCAGGGAGCTTGGTGAAAAGTAGGAAATTTCGTATAATAGAAGGAAATTGGTTGGTGTATACGAGAAGAGGATGCGGTATTCCTACGCCCCCTGCCTACAGAGAAGGGCCGAGCTCCAACCACTTACGCCACGAGCCAATGGGAACGAGATAAGGACGTTTGTTTGGTCACTTCGTGTTCCTATGATTGCTAATTGGCGTGGGAAGTTTCTTTCATTGGCCAACGACCGTTACTGAGATGCCGAAAGAGTTGTCTCGAATCCCACCGTACTCCCTGCTTGATAGACATTTTTATGTGAAGTGAAGTCCCCTTCGATTGAGGTTTTGGACGTAAGTGCGAGTGATTTACGGGGCTTCAATGAGGCTCCCGGATCCGATTCGAGGAATCAATAAAGAAGTGCTCCCCTCCCCGCTGGTCTGGTCGAGGTGTCCCTCTCCTTTAACGGTCGAGTATCCGAAGGAACGAATTAACTTGTGACAGGTACTATAGGACGGACGGACGGACGGACGCATAGGCCGCCTATTAAACCCAAGGAGCCGGCCAACAAGGCAGGCACATCATGGAACGGAGTCACTGACCGGACAGATGACACGAACACGTGTCTTATGCACAGACAGATCAAACGAACCGCATGAACACTTTGCAAGAGCACTGCAGTGTGGGGCTGTAGGCTGTGTCAAGTCAAGAACGGTATGGTAATTAATGAAATGGAAATCGGTTACACCGAGGCCTTCTCGTTGGGCGTAGGAGGGTTCGATGAATAGCGTCTCCTCGATGAGAGCGGGTTGTTTGGGGTTCTAACCCACAAATTGAATACCCACAAATTGAATAAGATTTTGAGCTATGGCGGCTTCAGGGAAGTCCTGTAGCTGGAGAATGAAAAGACGGATGGAACCGCGAAGCTGAAACTGAGCATGAACGAAAGGAAAGAAAACTTCGCATCTCCACTGTGTTTTGCTTCCCACATCAAACACTGGGCACAAGAGTAGGCGCAGATTTCTTACTGGGCTACGTCCTATCATCCTCGGCGTACTTATCCGCTGAATAAATGACTCTCGACGCTGATCTTGACAAATACTGTAGATTGCAACAAAACCTTTATTTAAAGGGGAGGGGCTTTCCTTGGTTTTTTTGCGCTCTTACATATTCCCAAAGGCAAGGCTGCAAGCGCGAATAAACTCAATACAATCAACTCGGTACTCGGTTCCCACTGGTTCGCTTACGCAGGTAACAGATCTATTGCTTCCAGAAACATGGCCTACTATGTTGTGTGGCGAATCAGGCCCAATTGTACGCAGCCAACCAGTTGAAGCGAAGCCAAGCTCAGAGAATGAATTGACAGGAGTGTTCCAAATTGCTTGGAGAAATGTGAGCCAACCCCTTTTCACTGGGAAAGTGATAGTTCTGCCATTCTATATACGAAATCTCCGTATTGGGGCACTGATAGCGTTATTGGAGCTACTTCGAATCCCGTTCAGTGCACGTAAAGGATTGATTCCCACACCATACCACAGAATTGGTTATATAGAGGAATCATCTCATCTTCTTGAAGGTTGCTCACGTGCTTTAGGATCTTTCTCTCTATCTATATCTTTTCTAGATATATCTATATCTTCTCTTTCTCTCTATCTATATCTTTTCTAGATATATCTATATCTTCTCTTTGTCCATCTGTTGACGCCGGGAACTGGTTGCTTGTTCTTCGATTGGATCCGGAGGCCTTCCATCTGAAAGCCATGCATCCATCTCTTTTCTTTGTTCAGCCGGGTTGTTTCAATTTCAATTTCCATTTCAATACCCTTTTTCCGGATATCGTCTCTACGCCTTTCCGCTTCGACTAACCATACATTATCTGACCCGGGAAGTTTCTGTTCCTCATCAAGAGATGCTTTGCTGATCGATTCTGTTAGGGCCCATTACGTTCTTTTAGGCTTGATGGCTCGCTGCGGGCAGAATCTTCCTTCGTGCCTTCCTGTTGCTTTTCAGTGGGTTTGTCTTTGGCTTCTATAGGAAGTAGAGGATGACCCAATCATAGTGATAACACCCCCTCAAGATCCCCCTCAAGATGCCAATTATATCAAATACATAAAGTGGGCAGGCCTGGTAGCAGCAGCAGGGGCGGTACTGTACATAATATATTCAAATATGTCTGAACCTTCAGACTCATTAGAACTGTTTAAATCAGCTATATATAGAAAGCTGTCCAAAATAATGAGTAAGCAGGTAGAACTGGAGGATGAAATGACTGAACTAATCCAGGAGTTGTCTTCGACTGTAACGAATAATCAAGATATGATAGATAAGGTAGTGGAGCTAGGGACGGCAGCAAAGAACCAATGTGGTAATATGTTAAACGAAACATCATATGTGTTGGAATGCGTTCCTGGCAAGGCCAACAGGGTGATGAATCATGCCGATACTCTAATAGAGTCGTTGGTTTACGTGACCGCATTTATCAAAGTAACTAGGAGTTACTTCAGAAGCAGGTATTCCGATGATCCTCCAGTTACTATAACAGAAATATTAGAATCTTTGCCATCTAATGCAGAGAGAAATTCCACTGAAATATTAGAGTCTTTGCCATCTAATCCAGAGAGAAATTCAACAGTAGTAGCTGAGGAGGAAACCACTGTAATAGCACAGGGTTCAGAGCCAAATGAAGCTATAATAGCAGGTCCTACTCTGAGCTTGGATTGGTATATGTCAGACAACTACGATCGCGCGGGGGATTCTACTGCTACTTCCACTGCTACTTTCACTGCTATTTCTACTGACGGAATAGATGCCCAAGAAAAGAAGTGGTCAATGAGGTGATGTCTCACGACAGACCCTTTGCGTTCTCGGTTGTTGATATTGGAACTCAGACCGTTTCAGAGAGAATTCTAGAAACTAGACTCCTAGAGATGTTAGATTGGATCTTTTCAGGCGATGGAGAGGCATTTTCTCATGTTACTCTCGCAGAGGTTCGAGTCCTCTTCGGAAGGCTCTGCTTGCTTGAAGGCTTGATTGCTGGAAGTGACTCTCAACAAAAACAAAGATTCACGATTGCTCTTCAGTTGGCAGAGTCACGATTGCTCGAAGTGACTCTCACTTCAGTTGGCAGAGTCACGATTGCTCGCTTTGGCCTTTTTTCATTGAAAGGCTCGAAAACATTCGGAATAGACACAATTTTCTAGTATGGATCAGAGCGTAGCCTATATATTGGTTTTATCCACCCAGCACTGATAGCGTTATTGGAGATATCGGGTTCGAATCCCCTTCAGTGCGTTGCACGTAACTACATGTTGCGGGATGGAACTAGGTCCACGAAGTGCGGTTACACCCAATAAATCCCTTCATAGTGCGATTACACCCAATAAATCCCTTCATAGTGAGGTTCAATCCTTCTTCGTTACTTAAGAGAGTATTTTAGTATATGAATTAACCTTGAAATTCAAGGAAAGGTCTCCCTGGCCTTGCTCGGTCTCCCTGGCCTTGCTCGGTCTCCCTGGCCTTGCTCGGTCTCCCTGGCCTTGCTCGGTCTCCCTGTGCTTGCCTTCTTAATGGAGGTACAGGGGCGGATTCCTCCCTACTATTGCCAATTCCGTGGTTGGCTGAAAGCGGTGATCCCTTTTAGTAATAACTTGAAGAAATCTGAGTACTCTAGGTCCGGGAATGGATGATCATGTACCCTCATGACGTCCTGGGTCCGGGTAGCCTTGATAAATAAGGTGACCGCTGTGGAGGCGGCATACGTAGAAGGGAATAGAGGATGGTTCTTTGACTATGCTATCTTAGGAGATGACTTAGTAATAAGCTCCCCGGCAGGTAGCTAAGCAGTATAAGCGCCTTGTCAAGCGCGCTGGCATGACCATCTCTGAGTTCAAGTCATTGGACTCTGAGAATGGGTCTTATGAATTCGCGATTCATATGGCATAATGTCGATGCGTCTTCCATCTCGTACAAGATGGTCACAACGTGTACGACGTTGCCTTCGCTTTATGAACCTCTGCTTTTCTCTTCCCTTGCAGGAACCTTTTTCCTTGCTCTTTTACCTCTCCCGGAAGCACTGATAGCGTTGGAGCTACCATTAGATGGCGGGGTTCAAATCCTCTGAAGTGCCAAGCACGTAACCCTTGGCGAGATGGAACGATATAGCTCTGGATTCCCATCAAATTGCGTATTATAGAAGAGATAAGTCTTAGCTAGGCTTCGCTTCGATTCCCAAAGAAAAGAAAGAATTGGTTATAATAGAAGTCTTAGCTATGCTTCGCTTCGATTCCCAAAGAAAAGAAAGAATTGGTTATAATAGAAGTCTTAGCTATGCTTCGCTTCGATTCCCTTTATTTTCTTTTCAAGAATTGGGTATTATAGAAGTCTTAGCGTAGCCTACGCGCCTTAGGATCTTTCCCGGAATTGAGTATTAGAAGAATTAGCTAGGCTTTGCTGGAGGCGGCCCACGTACCTTTTTCTTTTATTTGAAAGGATCTTTCTCTCTATCTCTATCTTTTCCTGAAATAAAGACTAGCGGAGGTGATGAGGCCTCTACCTCTCAAATTGCCTCTACTTCAAATTCAGTAGCCCCTGCCGGGAATTAAAAGCCCTATACATACCAAATTCACAGATGGCAATTATGGGCAAAATTAGCTTCATACTTCTCTTGGTATTTAAATAGATGATGATGCGAAACCATGAGGAATAGATTCGATTTTCTACTAGTATGGATAAGGGCTCCACCAATATACGGGTCCCACGGAAGCACTGAAGGCTAAATTGGAGCTACCGCTACCAGTAGGGGTTCGAATCCCGCACTACACGGAATGTTGCGAGATGGAACGATATAGCATAGCTCTGGATTCCCACAGAATTGAGTATAATAGAAGGATTAGCTAGGCTTTGCAGGAAAACAGGGTTCCCGGTTTTTTGTTTTTCTGCTCCATACCATACGAGGTCCCCCGGCATACGGGTCAGAGTTGGAGTGACGCATCACGGGAGCTGATTTTATTACCCGCTTTAAGGACAGGTTACTAAACGAGATCTCTCAGCGAGCGTTACAGCAGCCCGTAGCGGATGGGGAGGGCGACAGCCCGACTTTCTTTCCCCGCCTTCAGACCCGTTCCCCCCGGCAAGTCGGGACAGGTCTTTGGGCATTCTCTTCCAGGCCGAAGTTCTCTCCAGTTTCGGGTCGAGCTGGTTCGTTTGTTTATGCGGGAAGGTATGAGGGATGATCCTTTTCTGCCGGGAATCGGGCTATTGAGAGCTGCCGGGAATCGGATTTCTCTTTGCTTGGCGAATCCGGGCATCAGGAAGGGTTCGAGGGGCGGAACCTTTAGGGGCCAGGAAGGGTTCGAGGGGCGGAACCTTTAGGGGCCATGAGGAGACGCTCACATTTCATTTAAGGTGCGTGCCCTTTTGAACTCTGATTAGTGCCCTTCTGAACTCTAGAAAATGCCATTTCTCACTCCGACAAGATAAGATCTTTATGCGAAAAGAGTGCCATAAATTTCGTATATAGATGAGGCTTGAAAATAGGAGGATGCCTTTACTTTAGAAGTGGGGAAAGAAACTATATATGCTTTTCCTTCGTGGGAAGTTGTTGTGGGACTAGCTGTTCCTTCGTGGGCATCCTTCGGGTGCCCGTAGTGTGGGACTAGCTGTTCCTTCGGGTGCCCGTAGTGTGGGACCAGTGCCCTATCGTCAGTGTGGTACTAGCTTTTTCCAACCAAGTCACAGTATCAGGACTGCTGGTGGCACGTGGTAGCTGGTGGCGTGGCGTGGTAGCTGGTGGCACTTTACTTTACTTTAAAGGTACTAGCTTTTCCCGGTGGCACTAGCTGCCGTGGGGTACTAGCTATCCCAACCAAGTCACAGTATCAGGGTTGAAACGGTCAATTGGCATATATATCTCCTATTTTCTGATATGAATATTGGGGTTATTAGTTTTTCCTTCCGAGAAAGATCCGGCAGGTACGTGGGCCGCCTCCAAGAAGCAAAGCCTAGCTAATTTTCTTCTGCCTGGGGAAAGTGAAGCTTGCTTGCTTCCGCTTGCTTGCTTGCTTCCGCTTGCTTGCTTGCCTCCGCTTGCTTGCTTGCTTTTGTTTGGGAACGGACAGGACCGATTGAATAGGGAATGTAAGCGATTGAATGGGGGATTGCTTTTTTTGCCCGATCGATGTCCGTATCAATCGGCCTATTCCGCTCGGATACGTTCCATTCCGTTGACTGATTCCCGGGATAAAGTGCTTATCAGCACGAAACCGGGCCGAGGCGACGATTCCCCCGCACTCGATCGGAGTGATACGATCATATTTCCGGGCATAGGATATGGAAACCGAAGGGATAGCCTATTGATATACGATCTCTGTGTAGGTCATAATCCACTGCAGACCAGAAAAAACCTCTAGTATTTTCCCATCGCTGCGCGGGGTGCTCTCAGAACTTGGTGGAAATCCACTTGGTGGTGATTGGAGATAAAGGATTAGCTGCCACACCGGCTTCCTGACGGAGACAACCAAGCGGCAACGAAGGGCTAGCGTAGCTTTAAAACGAGCCTTTCCGCGTTTCAAGTATCTGCTTCCGACTGCGGGAAATTCCGTACATAGATGCGGCTTGCCTGCTTGGTCGAAATAGCACAAGAAGTGCCTATCGGCACAAGGGTCTCCGGCCCGACAGGTCGAGTGCCAGAAAGAAATGGCACGAGAATTCCGTATATAGATCAGATTCACCGGGCGGGTGAAACAGGATGAAACAGAAAACGCCAAGCGTTTTCACCATCAAGCATGCCGGGCTAAGGGGGATGGTGGTACACCGCTCCCACCAAGCAGAGCTTCGCGTTCTCACCGAAAGTTACAAACTGCCATAAATATCCCGGGAACCCTTTCCCCTCTGTTTCTGGCGGGCGGCGTTTCTTCTTAGCTCTTCCGTTCACGTAGTGAACGGAGCGATAAGAGCCCGCGGCGGAGAGTAAATGGTTTCTCATTCACGCGAAAAAACACACAGCTTGCTTACGTTCACTTCAAGTATACTCCGTTTTCATCACAAAAATGTATTACGTCAAGATTCGTCACCGAAACCTAATCACACTCATATTCCGGAAGTTCCTGGATCGTGTAAAATAATTGTAGTTCCAAGGGCACCCCCTAATTTACTCGAGAATGTCAAATTAGCCATAGAGAATCCTCGTGGTCAAAAACGCATAAAGACGTGAAGCAGAGCTTTAACCAAAAAATCGTTTCCATTCAAAAAATTTTTATTGAATCAAGAGTCAGAGGGAAAAGCATATGTCACTTACTTAGCATAGAGCGTTTCGCGGGGGCATATTACGTACAAATTTTCAGAGAAACTCGGTATGATTATCTCTTTCCATTATCCAGTCGAAATATAGAGAAACTCTATTCTATTTCATTTCTCAATGGCCACAACTTTTTCGTCGAAGGAACTTCCGTAACTGAAAGAGAATTTCGAGATCCTTGCGCATCTTTGAGAGTTCAAGGTGGTTATCGTCACTTCAGCTAACACAGAAGGGGAGACTTCTTCTTCATGGAGTGGCTTCAGGAGAAATACGGAAAAAACAAGGGGTCTATCGCTTTATTGCCACCGCACAACACCATTATGTAGTCATTTTTTTCGTCATTCACTTTACAGGTTCTATTCCTCTGGATCTTCCGCCCAGAAGGGCCGAACGGCTAACTTATTGCCCACCTCTTCACCCTGGAGCCCCCACAATCTTTCCCCCCGGCGCGGTGTAACGCATCTGGCAATGCTCAAGCATAGGGAGCTAACCGGCGAAAAGCCGCGGCTTTCGTTTCTTAAGGAAATGGGGCAACAACATGCTCCTGTGATGGAAAAGTTTGCACATGTACCCTTAGAAGATGCCCGGGCTGCCCTAGCCCTCGATTGGGTTGATGCAAATCATATTGCAAGGGAGTGTTCGGGAGGGCGTTTTCCGGCGGGAGGGGACTTCTACGAGTTTGCAGTAAGCCTGGGAGCGCACGTGCGGAATCATATCGCCGAAGCTATAACCGGGGGGTACCCCTTGGGGCCGGAGGAAACGCGGGAGATCCAGCACCTTCTGGAACAAATCGGGGGTATGGCCCCAACGTTTGCCCCCGGCGTACTTTTCCCCCTAATCCGTAGCTTCTCTGAATGCGCAGGGGGTGTGGATACGGCGAATGATGTGCTTTCCGGCCGCCCCGGGGCGGCAAAGCCGGAAGAGCTTGCGCAGGCCCTGCTTGAGGAGGTTGGAAGCTCAAGCCCTTCCTTCCTCCGGTCTTATTACTCAGGACGGATAGCCGAGTATGCGAGCCTGCTAGCATACTACCACGGGCGTTTGTTAACATTGCTCCCCGCGGCCGCGCAGTCACTTTATCCCTTAGCGGGTGCCCCCGCCGCAGGCATAGATGAACCCGGAATCGAGGAAGCCCCGCATACAGAGCAGGCCGTGGATGCAGAGGAAGCCCCAGCTGGGGGGGGAACAGGAGGAGGAAGCGCCTCTTCGGTTAGCGAACCACCGGGTCTACCTCTTCTCCTCGGAGTTGCCGCGGCTGTTCTCCGGCACCATGACTCCCTTCTTCCTGTTGGGATTGCCCTGGGAATTATCTCTCTTTTACTTAGACTGTGGCGGGGCCGCAGGCCGATACAGAAAGGGAAAGATGAAGTGGCGGCAGTGCCAGGAGGGAGGGCGCGGATAGGGGCGAGGGCCCCCTGCCCGAGAGCGGAGCCCAGATGCTCCAACTCTTGGAACCGATTGCCCAAGATATCGATCACACGCAGCGGTTATACGGGGAACTGGCCGGGATTGCGGGCGGCGAAATCGTTCCCGAGTCTGATGCGGAGGGCGCGGATAGGGGCGGGGGGGTCCCCGTTCCGGGCCCGATGGAGATGATCGACTTAGATATATAATATCAACATGACAGGTAACGGGCTGCTTTACCCCTTCCCGAGAGGACCTCCGCAAGCGCCTTTATTCGACATCATTTGTATTTCGAGGTTTGGAAGCAGAGAACAAATAGGTTAGGGTTTTACCTTGCTCGCTTGAATAGGGTTTTCCCTCGAGGTGGGGGCTTAATGAATCCCCCCCTCCCTTCTAGCGTAAACCCGTAAAGGAAATTTCAATCAGTTCCGCTGCGATGGACGGGACCGACCCATCACTAAAGATTAGGGCTATACGGATTCGAACCGTAAACATTCTCGGCTATGCAGATCGGAATATAGAAATTCAACAAATTTATTCATTCCTTTTCCACATATGGGGGAGAATAATACTTCTTCTACTGGAGGTGGCGAGGATTCTTCCAATCCGACGGACTTTTCTTATCCTCCAAACGATATGGATGAATCGACGCGAGAGTTTGTGCTTAAACATACATTCATTGATCAACTAGAATTGCCTGTTAAGACTTATAACTGTCTTAAACGAGTTGGTATACGTACGATCTGGGACCCACTGAATTACAGTCAGGAAGATTTAGAGAAAATCAAGAACTTTGGAAGAAAATCTGTAGATTAAGTATTGAAAACTTTATGGGAACGTTTCGATATAGAATTACCCAAGAACAAATCGTATGTTGATTGGAAAAAAGATGGGTAAATACTCAAATATATTTTACCTAGTTCCCAACCCATTCCTCATTCTACCCCTTAGGGGGTAAACCGAAACCAGTGGAGGATCGGTATCGGTAAGAATCGGGGTAGACGAGTTAACTTTGTTTGTTTATCACGCCACGGGAGGAGGAGACAGTTAGTTATCTGACTGGATCTGGGGGGGTCTTGGATCGAAACGATCCCACCCCAGATCGACTATTTACCACATGGAGGATCGGCTTTTTTTGGTGCCAGATCGATCCTAAAATAGTCCCGAAGTTGAAGATCCATCGATGGGTAAAGCTGCTCCGATGCCTAACCGAATAGCTACTGCAGTACCAATCGGAGAAACCGTTGTAGCTACTGAACGTCGAAATGGATTCTGAAATTTATTCACATTCTCGAGAAAAGGCACGGTCAACGAACCTGCCGGTACCGACGCCATCAAAGGGACACCCAATGATTTATTAGGAACTGTACGGAGTATTTGAAACACGGGAAAGAAATACCACTCGGGTAGTATCTCTAGGGGAGTTGCAAAGGGATTCGCTGGTTCACCGATCATCGATGGTTCTAGAACTGCCAAACCTACGGTACATGCAATGGTTCCTAAGATTACTACGGGAAATATATATAAGAGATCGTTGGGCCAAGCAGGTTCTCCGTAGTAGTTGTGTCCCATACCCTTGGCTAGTTTTGCTCTTAAAACAGGATCACTCGGGTCAGGTTTTTTTGTTATTGGGATAGACTTCTCACTCCCCCGGTAGAATCGGACGTGGAGATTTCTTATCAGCCGGCTCAAGCGAATCCTCGAATATTTCCGTTTACAAATTCCATTGGGGAACCGGAGGAGTCGTAACTTCATAATAATCTCTGATACTTCCCGAAGCGAGAACCCTTGAAAAACGGAGAGTTATTCTACGGAATAGCTTATTATCCGAGTGAGCTTAAGAAATTTCTCCTCAAGAAGCTTCTTGGATGATCTCGTATCCCACACACGCGTCGTATCTACCCACAGATACGAGACTCTTGAGAAACAGTACCTGTGCGGGATCTTAACTTGTTACAACTTCGGCTTCCTCTTCCCCCGGATCGTTCTCTTACTCCGACGGTTGTTTCTCCGCATCGTACCAAATGCAGAGGAAGTGGATGCATTTTGAAAACCATATGTTTGAAGGGGTGAAACTGCCTGTGACTCGGGTATGCATGGGATTAGACGGAGCCTTAAGGATGAGTTCGACCATAGGAAGCATTCCCCAAAACACCTCATAGGAAGTGTTTTCATATCCAAGTTTTAAACCCCAATTATGAGGTTGGGGAGAGTTGGAGCGGAGACACATACCTTAGTGTGGCAGCATTCGGTAGAAGATCTGCATAGCCTATGTTTCGATACAAGTCACACACTCCCATAATCCGATCTTCCGCCTCCAGACACTTCAATTCATTTCCCTCGACAATTCGAGATAGGAATTCGGTCCACTAAGGAGTCTTCTATTTCTCTTGGTGAGAAAGACTAGTGGCAAGGAAAAAATAACCCCTCATCTTGTAGATTGGGGTCCTCCCGCGGATAGATCAATCAATACCACCCATCCGCTGGATTATAGATTTTCATTACAAGGGACCCGAAATGCCTTGTTTACGGATCATCGGGAAGTGCATTAGCATAGAAACAGCTGTGAGAGGCGGTGAGACGAAAGTGTGTGAACTATAGAAACGAGTCAATGTAGATTGACCTACACTAACACTTCCTCGTAGTAGCTCCACCAACGGAGATCCTATTAGAGGAATGGCTTCCGGTACGCCGGTTACAATCTTAACTGCCCAGTAACCGATTTGGTCCCGAGGCAAGGAATATCCGGTTACACCAGAAGATACAGTTGGTACGGCTAGAATTACACCAGTAACCCAAGTTAATTCACGAGGTTTTTTGAACCCTCCTGTGAGATAGACACGAAATACGTGTGGAATCATCATTGAAACCGTCGTACTTGCTGACCATCAATGAACAGATCGAATTAGCCATCCAGAATTCACTTCGGTCATTATATATTGAACTGAGGAAAAAGCTTCTGTAACGGTCGGGCGATAGTGAGAGGTCGTGGCGGAACCAGTAGCTACCTGAACCAAAAAACGAGTCGATGTGATTCCGATGAAAAATGTTCACATGAGGAGGAACATATTTACTGGTAATGTCATCAGCAATCGCCTAAATCTCAAGACACTCTTCGAACCAATCGTATACTTTATCAAGATAGGCGGGCTTCTACGACCCCCCCCCATACAAACTGTACGTGGGTATTCAACCTCATACGGCTTAAACGAAAACGTCTGAGTAACCCTCCGTTCTACTACTAATCACTTCGTGTGGCGAAATATATTGATCGGACACATTCCGATCCGTGGGAAGGGAAGGGAAGGGAAGGGAAGGGCTTTCCCGGATTTCAGAATCAGCATCAATGATGAAAATATTATCGTATAATAATAATCAATGCATTGCATTGATTTTCGCCTGGACGATGGGGCGATCGATCCGAAGAGCCAAAGCTTTCACGCCAGTGAAGCGGTAGGATTCGTGGCAGCAGAATGCCTGGCCTCCCTGGCTCTCGTGGATGGCTGCGGGGACCGGCAGCCATCCAAGGCTACAGGGTACGGAGTCGAGGGTTCTGGCCGTGACGCGGCGACTTCGCTTAAGGATGGGAAACCATCCGACCAACAAGAACCTTGTCTTCACTTTTGCCCTGGATAAGTACCCTGCTTCCCTTTTTCCCCGGGTTCTACTGTAACCCAAAGACGGGTAGATCCCGAAGGGAAGCCCCGGTTCCACTGGAATTTCCAGGAATATGCTGGTTTAATTCAGTTGATTTTTACTTTGGAATCCGGAATCAAATTGAATAAAGCCCGTAAAAATTCTTCAATCTGCGGAAAGTATCCTAGGAGGTGCATTGAGCGTTTCGCTTACTCAACGCTCAATGCACCGGAGGTAACATCAATATTTCCCGCTCAACCTCCAGCCGTGTAGTTTCAGCAGAACCCGAAGGGGTACCTCAGCAGAACCCGAAGGGGTACCTCAGCGTCCGTGTGCCAATAAAAAAAGCACAAAACAATAAAGCCCGAAGGCGGGGAGTTTCTCCCTTCCCTTTGGCGGTTCCACATTTCTGCTAGTTGAGGGGATCAAGATTCTTCCATACTTAAGCGGACTCGAACCGCTGGCATCCGCCACAGGGTAAGCTACCGTCTCTCAGGCCTACCTGAATGATTCTACCACGGAGGCCGGCGATAGACAATGACTCCCCTCCGAACACGGCCTACAACTCTCATTGTACCGTGCTCTCCGAAAAACCTTTCGATAGGACAGTTCGATAGGATGGGGTAAGTCCTATCCGCCCCGTCCTTCCTTCCGTCCTACAGTTCGTTCCCGTCCTGCAGTTCGGTAGGAAAGCAGTAAAAAAGCAAACGAAGATTATCGATCCATGCTTACGTAAAGAAGCAAACGAAGATTATCGCCTTTCGGCACGGGTTTCGCGCGTTCGCCTTGGCTTTGGCAAAAGGCCATGGTTCGCCGGTACGGCCCTGTGTAGCCATTTTTCCCCGGGAACGAGCCGACCAACTCGATTGGCATGGGAGGGCTTCTCCGGTTTTGCAGACCTTCCGAGCTAGAAATGTTTACAGCGGGGAAAGGATTGATGCAACCATCGTAGTAAAGCATCTCGGAATCATTACGAAAGGGAATCAATGCAAAGTGCATCGCTTGCTTTTAGGAATAGTTATAGCACGCGCAGAGCCTATCGTCAATCCAGGGATGGAACAAACAGGTAAAGAAGCGGGCACAGAATGAATGCGCGACTGCTTCCGGGAATGATGTCGAGTGAACGACTGATGAAGCCCAAGGTAGAGGCCTCGTAAGACCGGTTTTCGGAAGCGTCGAAGGCCCCGGTGCGTCGAGTGGGATCCGGGTGGATCACACGAGTAAGCGAAAGGGGCACCGAATGTAATATATCCTTTTACACATTATTCTGTCAAATTGATTCGCCGGCCAATGTAGAAGGCATAATCGGCTATCGACTCCAACAAGAATCAGTTTTTATCCGGAAAAGTACTTGGACTCGGCACTGGAACTGTCCTATCGCTACGCAAATCAGATCCCCCCGGTAATTCTGATTTGCGTAGCTTGTGAAACCTTGCAATCCCGCTACTTCATCCTTGCAGGGACGGGAAACGCTCCGGCTGGGGGAACAGATGATACTCTATGCTTTTGGCGGAACTGTCCTATCGCTACGCAAATCAAATCATTCTTCCCCCGATTTGATTTGCGTAGCTTGCCTGCCTCGCTTCGCTCGGTTGTCGTGGACCGCCTACTGCCGGGACTTGCTACGCTACCGAGAAAGAAAATGAAGACTCTCTCTCCTCCCTGACGAACCGGGTAGAATTTACTTCATTCCTTGAACCCCGACGTCTAAACACGTCCAATTCGCGTTAAACGCCAGTCCCACGCAGCCTAAGGGCAGCTGCGCAGTCTCCTTTCGTGCGAGACTCTTTGTCTCGTATCACCATCCCCGCCCACCGGCAGGGACGATTTGTCTCCCTGTTTTACCAGACACCTATTTACCCGCACATAGCAAAACCGCGTACTGCGCTTACCCATGCTACATGCGTGCGTGAGTGCTAGTTACTCTGCTCTAGGACAGCCCATTGCTGAACCTCCAGGGTCGAAGCGGTCAAAGTCAACCCCTCCTACCCCCGGTGCCGGGACCATGCCCACGGCTGCGCTTCGCAGAGTCCCATCTCATAGGATCGTTACCACAACACTAGTGGTTAGAGATCCAGGCGGAACACTTTATCCTACGCTACGGGGGAGTTGGCAATTTCCAGGGCCTCCGGCCGTATTGGACTGGCACTACTGAAAGGCCATTAAGTCAACCTTTTCGGCTTGCCGGTAGCCTTTTACCCCGCCCAGTAGATTCGCCTAACGCTTATTGGTTCGCTAGCCTAGTAGTTAGCTTATTAGTTCGCTAACATGTACGCTGTCCCGGCGCTTAGTATGCAAGTTATCGTATAATAATGAGAGCTTATTAGGCTATAAAGCTATCAATAACGCTAACACAGTTTTGTTTCGGAATCGAGATTTTAGCACTCCCAAATCAATCATCCCTGTCTTTCCACTGATCAAAATCGGTCTTTTGATAAATCGGGCATCATGTAGAAAGAAAAGTCATACTTGCCGTGCGCTCGCATCGCTTCACTTTGCTCGCCCTTGCCTTCGGCTGCTTCACAGTCAAAATTCTATCCATGGGACAGAGGAAGCCGAAAGGTCCCGTACCCCACCCCACCTCATTAGAATTCGCCGGGGGTACCTCACTGCGTTTAGGGAAAGCGCTGAGTGGCGCTTTATCCCGGCGGGGCCTTCCTGCGCTTCCCCTTTTCCGGAGGGGTAAAACGCGGGGCGTTTTCATTGATTTGTCGAAAACGCCTTCTCCAAAAAAAAGTTGAGCGACTAGAGCTATTAGGCAGATCCTTGTGGTATTCGCACCTCTCGACCGACAGAGCTCCGTTGGTTGGCACTTAGCTCGCTCCAGTTCGATCGACGCTTAGCTGGCATTTCTGCCAATGACAATCCGGTTCGCCAGTATAGCCAGAGAGATCAACTCAACCACGCTACGCCACGCCACCTGCTCGACTTGTTGGTAGGTCAAAAGGGCTAAAGGTTCAATTGATAGATGAAGTGGAATCGTATAAATGGTAACAAAGACGGAAGGAATCGTCAAATTCGTTTTACGATTCGTGCTATCGATAGCCGCCCGGAGCAACGGGTTTGACCGGCTGGAAGTGAAAACTCTATAGGACGCCGCAGACGACACCTCGGCACACAAGCTAATATCCATCATAACGATGGGCATTACAATGAAAGCCACCAGAGAAAGGGAGATGAAAGCGAGGCGCCGAAAGGAAAGAACGATAAGGAAAGAAATTCCCTACTTGCTTCGATTTTTGCACTCGTTTCCGGCCAGATCGTGAGGGGTCTCTGCCTAATTCATCCCTTGGATGTGAAGGTACGCATTTCACTAATCTTTATTGGATTAACCATAGGCTTCTCCATAGTCATAGGTAGGACTCATGTGGGAAAACAACTGCAGAATAAAATTACAAAGATTTTCTTTTTTAGGTGGAGAAGGAGCTAAAAATGGTTATTTTGGACTTTTCTGGGGTGTAGAAAGCAGCACTACATCTGTCGCTGGACGTTGTTTTGTAAACATAATGGGTGAAAGCAGCTGGAATTGCTGTGGTGTCATGGCAGTGCGGTGTTCTGGTAAGAAGGTCACTACGAAAGATAGCCTTGAGGGATATTCGTCATAAAATGTTAGGTATAAAAGTTCAGGCACTTCCCAGTGTCCTGGATTCCGTTTTGGCAACGGAGACAAGTTTGGGGGAAGTAAGAGGAATATTAGGGTGACTCTAGAACTTTGTCGTGAATTTTGTTCCCCGTCTTTCCCTTTCTTTTTTCCCTTCTTTTTGCCCTTTCCTCGTTGGGAACAACAGCAGAATTCGGGAACAACGCCCCACCATTGAGCTAGCGGAGGGCGCGGAGCGTCGGCATGGTCGCCTCAATCCTGCCCGCTTGCCCGAAACCTCGGGCTAGGTCGCGAGTCAGGCCAACCTGGAGTAAGCTTCGTATAGCGGAGCCGACCGAGGTTTCTAGGGAATTTTTTTCGTGGATAGTGGCAAGGAAGCATAAAGATCTTATCTTTGCTCCGCACTCCGCAAAAACAAGCTCGCTTGGTGAAAATGGTAAACACGGCAGACTTAAAATCTGTTCCGAACAACGAACGGATTATCGGCTCGAATCCGATAGCGAGTATCCATTAATAGTGTCTTCCGATTCGTAGATAGGGGCGAGTATAACTTAATGGGTCAGAGTGTCAGATTGTGAATTTGAAAACACGGGTTCGAATCCCTTTTCTCCTTGATGATAGTCCTAGGACTACTCCCGGGGCCCGTGGCAAGGTTAAGGGGATTAACTGCCGTAATCTCCGTTCCGGACAGGATCCTCGTGAGAGGGTCCACCAAAGGCTTACCCTTCCGCCAGGAAAAGAAACCCGTTCACTTTGAACTATGAAAAACCTCAGAAACACGGCACAAACCCTTTGTATTCCCTGTATTACTATACGGAATTGTTCTCACTATTTGGCTTCGTCGATATCGATAGTGCTGTCTGATCATTCAGGCCGTACTCGCACTTCAGCCTCCATTCGTACAATAAATCTAGGTTTATATGCTGGCCGGGTTCGTTCCCTTACCGGCCGTATCTCTGGAGCGTGCGGTAGCCGCTTCTTCGCAAGAAGAGAAAGAATAGGGATAACCTTTTATGTTGGTCTACTGGGGTTACAAAGTCCTTTATTTCAGCGCTCGTTCTCAAAGCCCACACTAATGAATTCTTCTCAATTGGATTCACCCTGGAGCCCCCGCAATCTTTCCCCCCTTAGCGGCGTAACGCATCTAGCAATGCTCAAGCATAGAGAGCTAACCGGCCAAAAGCCTAGCTTTCCTTTATTAGGGAAATGGTGAACGAGCAGGCCCCTGTGATTGAACGGTTTGGAAATGTCCCGGACGCTCGTTACAATCTCTGGAATGATTGGAATAACTTCAATGAAGTGGTTAAGCAGTGTGCAGAAGGGGCTCTGCCGGGGGGAGAGGCGTTCTGCGAAGTAATAAATGCCCTTAAGAAAGGAGAAAATTGGGCGAATCTTCTCCTCGGCGCAATAACTGTGAATTCGGCAGGGCATTCCGAAATAATTCATTGGGTGAACCAAATTCGGGCACAAAGAATGGACTTTTACCGCCATGTGCTGTACCCTGCGGTCACTCATCTAATTGGACTCGCGTGTCTCGACGAGCACGTCAACAATGCGCGACCGCTACGCTTGCGGGGAGCAACCCTGGAAGCGTTCGTGCAAAATAGAATTGAGGGGACAAAAGTAACCACCCCAACCTCCGTTAGTTGTTACCACGCGGGAAGAATAGCCGAGTATTTGGCCAATTTGGCGTACTCGCACGGACGGTTATTATCATTACTTCCGTCAGGGGCACATTTCTCATATCCACTCGTTACCGAAACCGCCATTGACACGGCTCTCGCGGTAATCGCCCAAGAGGAGGCCCAAGAGAAGGCGGATCTCAAGGGACTGAGGGATTTTGCAGCTAGTTGTAGGAGCGCCGGGGCACCATACGTGTTGGAGGTGCTCGCCGGGCAGCAAGAGCCCCACCAGGCTAGCGCAACCTCCGAGGACGCGGCGCCTTCCGCGCAACCGGCTGAGTCCTCCGGGACCCGCGGCGAGGGTGCCTCTTCGGTTAGCGAACAACTCGTAGCGAGGTTACCTCTTCTCCTCGGAGTTGCCACAGCTGTTCTCCGGCACCATGACTCCCTTCTTCCTATTGGGATTGCTCTGGGAATTATCTCTCTTTTTATCAAAATCTGGGTGCGCCGCAGGCCGATACAGAAAGGGAAGGGCGGTAAGGGAGGTGTGAGGAGGGAGGAAAGCCCTGGAAAGAAGTCAGAGGGCCCATACTACCTGCCTAACTCGGTCCGTTAATGCGCATAAGACCATGGGAGTGTATCGGATCGAAAGATGCTAGCAGAGAAAATTTTCCCTATATTTGATCAATACCCATGCCTAACCAGTAAGCATTTCTACTACGAAAGAGTTCGTCAAGCCCATCAGATATTGGAGGATCCAAAGCTCCCAACGGAGCACAAGTACTACATCCGTGGGAATTCGAGGAGTGCTACTCTTCCAGAGACTTATGTCAATCCTGTTTGGACAACAAGTATGGCTGTTGACTTCGATTGGCCTACTGGCTTTATAGAGGCAGAGAGATCTTATATGAGAGGGACGGAAAACAACAACGGATCTCTATCGCGGTTGGCTTGACTCAAAAAGAATTGGATGGGCCTTTATTAGAGGCTATAGGACGGAGGCTACATATTCCTACTCAGCTCATTGAAAGGCCGCGCCTCTATCGATTAAGGACTGTCCACAGTAGGGCAGTGCTTGGCATAAGTTGGCTCTTCGCCGATTCAAAGGTATGAAATCACTGGAGCTGAAGCTCCGGTCGAGGGCCATCTACTATAGGAATAATCGGGAAAAGCTTGAGCAGACCCGAAGGATTCTCCAAAGGAAAGGCTTCATGACAAGATGATAGATAAAGGTACAGTCCGATCCATACAGAGATACATGGCGTATAACGTTAAGCAAGCACAACGCTGCTGAGGTTATTTAACATATATGCCATCCCTCTCTAAGTGGTATAACCAGTCATTCTGGAGGAGCTGTTGATTCAGCCATTTCTAGTCCTCATTCATCAGGTGTTTCCCTTATTTCAGGTTCTATTAATTCTATAACCACTACCTCCAACACGCGCGGACCCGGAATGACCATGCATAGATTACCCCCATTCGTTCGGTTTGTTTCAGTTACAGCATTCCCACCTTCATTACTTCCTCCTGTACCGGCGGGTGCAATTACCACGTCATCAACCGATTGAAACTCTAATATCACCTCTTCCGACCTCGCTGGAGGGGGGGACCCTATCTCATACTAGCATCCTTCTCGGTTCCCCGGTCATCTAGAGGTTCATATTTCTATTCTGCCAGGATTCGGTATCATTAGTTATATCGTCTCTACTTTCCCCAGAAAACCTGTCTTCGGTTATCCAGGCACGGTGTATGCCATGATCAGTATCGGAGTTCCCGGATCTATTGCTCGGGCTTATTATACGTCTACCGTAGGCTCAGATGTGGATACACGTGCTTACTCTACGGTGGCCATCATGACTACCGCCGCGTTTACCGGAATCAAGATTTCTAGTCGGATTGCTACCATGTGGGGAGGTTCAATATAATACAAAACACTCACGTCACCTGCAGTAGGGTTCATCTCCTCGTCCACCATAGGAGGACTTACTGGTATAGTCTCGGCTAATTCCGGGATAGACATTGCTCTATATGATACTTATTATGTGGTTGCATATTCCTATCACGTATCTCTCACGGGAGCTGTTCCTGCTCCATTCGCAGGATTCCACTACCGGATAGGTAAAATACCCGGTCCTTAATATCTAGAGACTCCGGGTTAAATTTATTTCTGGATCACTTCCTTCGGAGTGAATTTGACTTTCCCTCTTACGCATTTTCTAGGTCTTTCGGGTATGCCATGTTGCATCCCTGATTATCCAGATGCTTACGCTGGACGGAATGCCTCAAGTAGTTTCGGCTCTTATGTTCTTGTACCGGGGATCCTTCGTTTCTTTGTAGTAGTTCTTAAAACTTTGAGCAGTGGGAACAAGTGTGCTCCAAGTCCTCGGGCTGGTGAATGGAATTCAACCACATTCGAATGGATGGTATAAAGCCCTCCAGCTTTTCATACTTTTGAAGAACCTCCAGCTATCAGGGAAACCAATCTTAAACCACCGAAACCACCGAATGGAACATGCCCCGATTCCTTGAGATGAGATTCTTCGCTTATAACCTTGCCGTTCAATATTACTCGAAAACAAATAGGCTAGACTGGAGTAGGTTTTTGCCTCGGGGGAGGGGCTTAATGAACCCCCCCCCTCCCACCAATGTTTTCTTGTTCATAATTGAGTCCCTCTCAAAAGAATCTTTAGGCTCATTTTCTACTTCGGGGAGATATAAATCCGATCATTATTTGTACATGTAGAACAAATAGTTTCATTTCCTCTTTCCCCACTCCATCTTTCAGATCCCGCACCCCACC
>NW_028239377.1:0-28178 GCF_047967505.1 Dipteris shenzhenensis | reverse complement strand
TATCTTGCATCGACAACACGAATCCACTCTTCTACTGCGCTTGACAGATGGGTGCAAGCACAGGTTCTTGCGACTCGTAAGCCAAGGCCCTGAAGTCCTCCTCGTACCCAAGCTGATCTGCCCTATACTTCATCAAAGCTTTGAGCTCTGCAAGGCCTTCTCAATCTCCGACATCGTTCCTTTTGGATGCGTTAGTCAACCGCGAGAAGATGAGATGATCATCGCTATCTTCTCACGTGAACAGTAGATCAATTTGCGATGTTCGGGTAGTATTGTTGATAGGCGACAATGAGGGAAAGCAAAGACACTGTTTTCCCGTACCGGAGGGCATCTCCAGGACACAATGGCCCCCGGCTTCGAGAGTCTCTTCAATGGAAACACATGTCAGTCACTTCCTGCTGTGCATGTCTCTTTGATGAGCCTGAGAGGCGCTCACGTTTGAGATCGCACATATATCTGCATGGTCAGCTCTGCCTTGCTCTGCTGCTGTGCCTCAATAAAGCTCACTTGTACTGTTCTAGATATTTCACGATTAGCTTTTGCATCAAGTCTGACGTCTGACAGTCTGCTACGCACCAGGGTATATGCGTGGGTAAGGGAACAGAACCGGGAGGTCGCTATGCATGTCAGCCAGATAGTACCGCGTGGAGCGATCGCCGTACCCGATGTTGAACTTCATATCGTTTCGAAGAGCAAGCACCAAACGGCACTTGAAGATTGCTGCCTAGATTCAACAGTCCAGTCAATCCAATGCTATCAGTCTGCTCAAGTTGGACCTTTCGGAACGGTGAATGCGGCCTCTGGGTCCAGAAGATGCGCGTTGAAGCGGCGAATAGGGCATATCTCTTCTAGCCTATTTCGGCAAATTTGCCAGTTTCAAGCCTCGGGCCTTAGGCAGCAAGCAGAATCGGTTCCTATGACTAGTACATTGTCGCGTCCTCACAACTTACAAACGATCTTTTCTGCGCAGCTCTTCTGAGATCCTGCGTCCTCAACAAAAATCCAGGCCTGGACTCAAACTGCAACACTGATAACTCGGCTAACGCAACGCAAACCAGACTGCCCGATCGCACCTCGCGAACAAACGGCTGGCGAAAGGCTGACTAGACCATGTCAGGGCCAGACACACTATCGCTTCAAAGTCTTGCGTGAAGTCCTATCACACTGCTCTCTCAGCCAAAGAAAAGTTTAGGGCGCTGGGAACGTCAAGTCTCATACTCATCATGACTCCTCGTGCATTCAAATCGCAGGCCAGCAGTAGCCGTGCCTCTACCGGGCAAGCCTCTGCTTTTGGCGCGCCGATTGCCTTCTCGGCGTCCTCATCGTCGATCTCGTATCTTGCAGAACAACCTGACCTATCTTTACTGTCAGACGCGAATCTTGTCGTCAGCTTCAAAACTTGCAGAAGAAAGACGGCACGACCAAAAGCAAAGCGCTTGAGGACCTGCAGCACTACCTTGTTGCCCAACGAGAACAATCCGCTGACGTCGACGACCACTTTCTTGATGCTTGGGTGCGTAACAGTCTCGCCCTCTCTCTCTCAACTGAATTTTGCTGCTTGGTCTGGTGTCAAGAGAGTCTGTTGACCTTCTCAAACAGGTCAAAGTTTTCCCCGAGCGTCTATCGACCCATCACGTCGCGTTCGCCAGATTTCACAGACACTCAACGGCAAAGTCGCAGCATTTTCCGGAAAGCGCATGATTCCTTATATGCATCATATTGTCCCTTGCTGGCTCATGGGTCTCCACGATACTGACAAAGCAGTCGCCCGCGCAGCAGATGGCTCCTTTGAGCAAGTTTTCCTACCGTGGAGAAGCGGGTCCAAGTCAGAAGGCTATATCAAGATGCTCTACTGTTGTTCTGCTCCAACCTAGTAGATAATGAAACCCCAAAACCTTGAGTGACGAAAGGAGCACCTCTCTGGACGACTCGAATGCTGTCTACTTTCGTGCCATTGCTACCACCATCGCAGCAGTCGCTGACACAGTCACATCCATCGATGAGTCCGACCTGAAGAAACAAAAGCAGCTTTACGATAACATAGCTAGCTCGGAGAAGCTATGGACGCTGGTATTGGCAGAAGATCCCGCTGTGAGACGAGCTGTGGCGCGTTTGGCAGTGGTCTTCCAGCAGGATTTGCATGGTACGTAATTCCATACGCCAAAGTCTCCAACTAATCCAGATTATTGCGTTGCTGACTACTGGCAAAGATTCCCTCATGCCCTCGATAAGCCATCTCGCGCGTGCTTTCCTTTCCAAATCCGCGATGAGAGAGCAAAGGGGAGTTCAAATGACTATTTGCAAGCGCTAGTGGCGATATCAAGATCTTTTCGGAAGTCTGGACTGACAAGACGATGTCAAAAGTGAAGCCAGAAGATCGTCTGGAGCAATTGATAAAGTATGGATCACATGCAGGGCCTCCGATATTCTGGGACAATATGAATGAGCTCTTCCATGTACTTCCTGACTCGTCTTTGCCGTCGCGATTAGACCGCGCAAGCGCAGTCTTCAGTGCAATGCTGCAGGGTCTCGGCCGTAGAGACGAGCCGCAATCGAATACGTCCAAAGCTTTTGCAAGCTATTTCACGCTCATACGTAGAGTAGGCGCGCTCCTCTCTCCGAAGATTCCCATCAGCTGTTGATGGACATGGCATTGCCCATTCTACAACAATACGTGGAACCGTCCGCAGATACAACTCACTGGTCTGTACCTCAAGCACACCAGTCACGAGTAATGTCGATGGTGCTGGATCTACCTGGGATATACGCCTGTCTAGAAAATACCTGGAGCCTGCTGGGTTATCACTAACAGACCATCTCAAGACATCTCTCCCTGAGCAGTCCAAAGACTACGAAAACTCTCAGGATGCTTCCGAGTCGCATGCAAAGCGTTTCTTCTTACTTGAAGCGGACGCGTGGCATCGACCACTTCCCGAGAATTTCCAGGAAGTCATGATCAGCACAAGGTCTTCGATTGTCATGGAGTGTCTCGAGTTGCTTGTTGCCCGCGGCGGTAAACCGTATGGAGCCGCAGGCTGTATAGTGGGCGCTCTGAATACGAAGTCACAGTGGGACGACATGTTTCACAGCCCAGGGATCGCCGCTTTGGACTCGTTCCTTCTTTCTGGAATATCGCAGATTTTCTTTTCGCCATCTCAGAGTCGGCTAGTTGCAATTTTGTACCAGAGTCATGAACGTGATGTATTCAAGTCAAGCTGGCATGCGCTAGTTGACTGCGTGCTGACCAAGCCGGATTCATCTGCAAAGCTTCAGGCAATTGAGCAGATAATCTGCTCCCCACGAACCCAAGTCCTTTTGAATACCCTCGTGAGCGGGCTGACCTACAGGTCTACCTCCTCAAAGAGAGCCGCGAAGCATTAAAGTCTGGATATCACAAGGGCTTTCTGAACGGGCTCATTGCACGCTCATCGTCGCTCTTGTCTTCAGACAACCTTGATGCGCTTTTGTCGTACATGACAGAAAGCTTGATGATCGAGGCCCAGACTGATCGCGCCTTGGAAGGACTCAATGCCTTTCACCGAGCCGATTCTAGTATCTTGCGCGTTTATTCCGCAACCAAGCAAGGGGGGGACCTTCTTCCTAGCCTTTTGAGAGTGCAAGAGTCACCGAGGATGCTGAGCCAGGATCTACGCAACAGCTCAGCAGAGCACTTGCTACCATGCTGTCGTCATCTGGCCCCGCTGACAAACAAGATGCACCAGGTCTTTCTGCCCTTCGACAGGGGTTGAACGTTGCTGACACAGCATCCCTATCCATCGAGACGCTGGCTGATCTCGCGATTCGATTTCGAGAGCAGCAAACAGATGCAAGCATTTCGCAATCGTTGCTTCCAAGCACACAAAGTTGGTCCGCCTCACTGGCTCCTTTCATATCCCACGCGCCTCCCAGTCTTTCGCAATCACGGATATGCTAGGAGGTATGATATTCATGGTGCAGCCAAGAGATTCATTGTCCGCGGCCTACGGCAAGACCGATTACGACTTAGATGGATTTTCTGCGCCTCTCCGTATGGGCATGTATACCATCACTTTGTTCAATCGACACGCTGGGCGCATACTAGACAACATTCAAGACCGTCTGCGGCTCGAACTCTGCAAATGCTTAGCCCTGACGGCTCAATTGGTCAACGACAGACTCAGTGACTCCACTGCAACCAAATCTACAACGGTCAAGCAAGCAAGAATGACGACATCCTAGTGACATTCGTGTCACAATCCGCGAAGCACTTCAAAGCAATCTTCGGCTCGACGTGGAGGCTTTGCGAGCTTTGAGGAATGAGTCAGAAATGCTTCGGGGCATTTATCTGGAGCAAGCATCAACATTGTCTCCAGAGTCATTTCATCACGCCCGCGCGTTTGCCTTACTAGCATCGGACGCCTGTGACTCACCAGGTTCACTGCTTATCAGTCACCCGAATCCTCGAGACTGGAATCAGAGATGCAAAGACTGCGAACAACGGGCGATGGTTTTGCTTTTCCAGCTTACTTGAGCGGTTTTAGGGTGTCACTGCTGGAGACGCCTTCTCTCCGCAAATTCCTCAACGAGTCATTCTCAAAACTTACGCCCCATTCCTTCCCAGATGGAGGCGAGGCTTTATTTAGGACTGTTATTCTTCTCAATCTCATCTTACATGATTGGGATCCCGAAGTCGAGCTTCTTCCTAAACAGAGACTAGTCTTCTTCGTCAAAGCGGCTGTCAGCTGGCTTCAGTCCGGTCAGATACGAGCAGCGTTGATGACTGAGACGTTCAAAATCTTCTGCTCCGTCCTGCCGAGGATGTCTGACATTTATGGTGAGCATTGGTCCGCCATTTTAGACTTCCTTCATACTTCGTGGCTGCAAAATGCAGTCGGATCAAAGTTGTCTGCGATTGATATTGCAACGACGCATGCGTCTCTCAAACTCATAACGACCTTTCAATCAATGGCGCTCGATCCTGAGGCCAATGATGACCTGAAAGAAGCATGGGTCGCCACTGCGCCAGGGCTTGCGAATGGTCTTCTTGATAAGCTTGAAATTTTTGGGTCACATCCAGACGGCAAGGACCAGGCATTGCGCATAGTGAACGAGTCTCTTGCTAGGCATGTCACGCCCTTCCTGTCAAAGAGATAAGAGAAGTCAAGACTTTGTACAGTCTGCTCGGGATGAGTTCGCATTCAGTGCAACAGGCAGCATACCGCATCCTGCACAAAGAAATACCAAGAGGCCAGGAGCAGATTTCTCTAGACGCGGCACTGGACAAAACAGTAGCAAAGCTGCCAGAGGAGCTCTTGTCTCTTGTGACTACGCCACCGTTCGCTGATACTTCCTCGGCCACTGACTTTGATAATTCGATGCCAAGTTTACTTTTCACGTATCTGGCAAGCTGGTTGTTGATATTTGATCACTTTAAAAACAGCGTAAGTTGTTCGACATTGAGCTCAATTGATGCTGACTGCTTTTAAGTCAGAAAAGGTGAGACGAGATTACATTGCTCAGATCAAAGAAGGCGGGTACCTCAGCGACTTGCTGGGTTTTACGTTCACGTTCTTGGGTCACGCCCGAGGTAGACCGATTGACGCATCTAAATTCGATGCGACAGCTTACAGCTTTGACATTGAGCCATCGCCAGTCAAAGACGTCCAGTGGTTGTTGATACATCTTTATTACCTTTCCCTAAAGCGCATGTCATCCCTTACCAAAGCCTGGTGGATAGACTGCAAGTCTCGGCAGATCCGCACACAGGTCGAACCATGGACCGAGAAACACGTGAGTTGACGCAAAGTCAGCACCAATGGGGTGTGCAGCAATAAGCTAAGTAACAAGCAGTTTTCTCCACAGTCATTGCTGATGTTCTTGCTGCTACGAGTGATTGGGCAAAGACTCAAGATACTTCCGCAGAGGACGCTCTCATTATCAAAACTAATACACGAACGCGTGAAGTCACAGCCAGCAAGGAGATCGACGAGCAATTGCTCACGATGGCTATTCGCTTGCCCTCTAACTTCCCATTGGGACAAGTGATCGTCGAAGGTGTCAACAGAGTAGCGGTAGATGAAAGACGATGGCGCAACTGGCTTCTCAATACTCAGGGTGTCATCACGTTTTCGGACAACAGCATCACCGAAGGTCTGCTGGCATTCCGCGTAATGTTGTCGGTCAACTCAAAGGACAGACAGAATGCGCCATATGTTACTCCATCGTCGGCCAGGACAAGCAACTACCTACAAAGAAATGTGGGACCTGTAACAACCTGTTCCATGGCTCTTGTTTATACAAATGGTTCAAGAGCAGCAACAGCAGCAGTTGTCCGCTTTGCCGGACCAGCTTCAATTATACATGATGTTGATTGGTTGTTCCAACAGCGACCGACAGCTTCTAATTGTGCCGAGCATCAGCACTTGCGAAGTTTTCAACTTTCGTGGGAATGCGTGCGGGCGACAAGTCCGCATAGCTACTGCTTTGACTTAAATCATAATGGAGTGCATATGATTGGAGACCTCGCCGGTGGTTCAACCGACCGCTCGCGACCGCTCACGCCTTCATGGTGCCTTGTGTCTTTTCCCAGAACTCCAATGTGCAAGCGGCGAGGAAACAAGGGATTTCGCGCCTTCCGTCGACCCAGTACTCGATCAAGCTTCTGATCTCACGAGCAAAAGCGCTCTTCTCACCGCCACTTATCTTCATGGTGCCAGCCTCGCCGTCGAATATGATGCTCTTCTCCTCCTCTGGGCCATCCGCCACTGCTGGGCCCTGCCCAGACTTGCTATTGAACATGCTCGTCACCTTGACCTTGCCATTCTGCATTATGTTGAGTTTCCAGCCCAAAATACTGGCCACAGCTTCACGAACTTCTCCGATGATTGAGGAAGTCCGCTCTTTCACTCGCTGTGCGTGCTTCTGCGCATGTAAAAGCTGTTCTTCCTTCGCAGCAAGATCGGCCTTGAGGCGCTTCACCGTAGCATATGGTACCAGCTTTTCGCTAGAGCTCTTCTCCCTTACTTCTTGAGCCTTTAGGTCGACGTTTTCGAGCCAGAAAACTCCTTTAGACGAGTAAGGAGAGCGCTGTTCTCCTCCCTGAGCTTTTGTGCTCCGAAAGCTTCAGCGCCTCTACGACAGATGTCGGATTGGAGCGGACTTCCAAAATTCGTGTACGAGACGATTCCTTGAGGGATGCAAGCTGCGATCGCGCAGCGTCTAGCTCCTTCTCGAGCAGAGCATACGCTACCTTTCCTTTTGAAAGAGACTCTTGCAGATCTCGCACCTTTCTCGGCATCGTTCTGGACATGTCGTCCTCCTCATCACAATCGCTGCGCAGTCTTTTTCGACCCGTTGCGAAAGGCTGTATCACCGTGTCCGAGACAACGTGCGTGTCACCAGCCGCCGCTGTCTCAAGCTCACTCTGAGCAGATTCAAGTTCCTGCCGGTATTGGTCGACTAAGCCTTGTAGCTCAGAATGCGGTCTATCTGTTGCTCGTCCGGCTTCGTAGCAGCTGCCTCATTCTCTTCGGCGTCAAATGCTTTAAGTTGTGACCGCAGGTAAGTGACCTCTTGGACAGCCAGGGCACGCTGACGTTCGAGGCGGCTCCGCAATTTCGCGTCACGGTCTGAGACCTTTCCATTAATACGGCTATTGTCGAGTTCCTTGCGAAGTTGGGCTTGAGACTGCTCAAGAGCTTGTATCGCAGCGTCTTTCAAAGCAAGGTCAGGGGTGACTTGTCCAAGCCTATCAATCAATGATAGCTTCTCCAGCCTCTCTTGTAGATAGGCCTTTGCCAAAGCTTCTGGTGACCACAAGGCCTACCTTTGTCGTCCGGTCCCTGCAAATCTTCATTCTCCAGATACGACGTCCAGGTTTTACGTTCGTCCTCTAGCATTTGCTTCTGGAGGTGAACTTCCGCAAGCTCTTTCGTAGGTCTTCCATCATTTTCAATCTGCCTTCAAGCATATGCTTCTCTTCTTCGACAACTTCAACAGCTTTCCTCTGCTCTTGCAGTTGCTGCAACTCGATCCGTTGTTTCGTATTCTGTAATTCGAGTGTCTTGATGTGCTCAACTTGCTGAGAGAGTTCCCGCTTGATGACGGCCGAGCTGTCCACATCACCAGTCTGCGCTTTCACACGCATAAGCTCAGCTTCAAGGCGGCCAACTTCTTCCTCGCGTTCTGACAGACGCTGCTGCGCCGCTCGCATTGCGTGGGCTTGTTTTTCGCACTGAATCCGTAAGTCTTCATGCGCTCGTTGTAAAGGTTCATGCTTGGCACGGAACTCATCCCATGTCCCTCTTGAAATGACGCTCCCGAGCGTCCAGCTCCTCTTTGAACTCATCGGCAGACTCCCTCAGGCTTTGGTTCTGTTCGCACTCTGATCGCAGCTTGCGCTCCAGGTCGGCCTTTTCGTCGGCGGCGCGCGCTTGAGTTTCTTGGAGCTCACGGAAAGGGTATCATATTTAGACAAGGCAATATGACTTGCGGATTCAGATGCCTATGAGATGGCATGAGCTTTTGATTTCGACACTGAATATGTTACGCTCACCTGCGCTCGCTGGTAGTCGGCATCAGCTTTTGTCTGAGCTGCACGAATGGCCTCATCGTGGCGTAAGGCGGTGAGGTCCCGTTCATGCCTGAGTGAATCTACCTCATACCGCAGCTTGTGTATCTCCTTTCGGAGGTCCTCGTTGTCTTCGGCTGCGCGACAATTCAGTTTGGTAACCTACGGTTCTGAGAGAGACGACTGACCAGCCTGGACGCTCTGGGATGAGTGACGAAGGGTTTCGCGTAAAGGCTGGGAAGGTGGCTCAGCAGCTCCACCTATGAAGTCATACTGAGGCTGCTGTACCCTCCGATTTCGTGAAGATGCCATAACAGGCTGGCCGAGGTTTGCCGCAAAGTCCTGTTCGGTTGGGTGTTGTCATTCAGACTGAACAATGCGCGTCAACACTCGACGCGTAACCCAAGGTACCTTAATCATGTGCCGCTGACCTACCCTGTCCCGCCCTGCGTACTTTGTCAGAAGTTCTGACTTATCTGCGACATTGGCAGTTGCACTTCGAAACCACTAATCTCAACGACGTCTTGGACGAGACGTTATTCTCCCGATTTCAGGGACGCATCGCAGCATCAGCTTGGATTGACCATGGTGCGCTATCTACTGCTCCATTGTTGGTGCTAAATCTCGCCAGAACGTGCATCTCCGTGTTTGATTAACGGGTACGCTTTCCATGTGCGTATTTGTTTGTCTGCACAACAGTCTGCTCTTTTGAGCACCAAAGGGCTGCCATACTGGTGACCCATCTGCTCGTCCGACATTGGGGTTGAGGTGTTGTACGAAACTGATCCAGTACTGCATGACGACCGGCACGATCTCGGCGTTGGTAGTCGTGTAGGAGCTGTCCGCGTATTCAGGTGTTCCACCGGGTCCCCATATCGCTGGCACCTGCCATGTGTGAGGGACACCGAGTCCTTGGGCGACATTTGCGGGGTCAAGAACATTGTATCGATAGTTCCAGACCTGGGAAGCATTGGAGAAGCAGCTGTACGATTCACATATGAGATTGCCGGGGCAAGTGAAGGTTGAATCTCCGTACGCTGCTGAAGCCGCTGAGAAATAAGCCTGGTGGTCCACTGTAGGGGGTCCGCGAGGATATTCGCGATTGATTGAACCTGTGTCGCTTGTGTTCAGGCCCGGGTAATTGTCCATGAAGAACGAAGCGATCTGTTCTGCAGAAGATGCGTTCGGGGCGAAGATGCTGCCTTCATTTCTGTCGTTGCCAAAGAGTATGGGTACATTAATGAAGTTACCACGCTCGAACTCGAGATATGGGAAGTCGCGGATGAAAGTGCCGTCGATACACGGTGTCCAATAAAAGAGTGGGTCTTCTGTGCGGCCGGGATAGGGCAGAGCGATGTTTGCTGATTGCAGAGCGCTTGTGTCCTTACTGCGAAGGCACGCCATCACGTCGGTCGCGTTACTGCAGCCGCTCATGTTGGCAAAGGCCTGGAATTGGAACTCCAGCTCTGACACACGAGGCTGCCGAGGAAAGAAAACTGAGTCGCCTATGGCACCAACGAAATATCCGTCGTCCTTCCCACCGTACGCTGTCAGATGAAGGGCGACAGAGCCGGCACCTGACGAGCAACCATCGATGACCACATGCTCTGGGTCGCCGCCGAACTAAGCAATAATCAGTCGAGGTCTGCTTGGAGTCCCAGGGTTCTTTTGTTGAAACCTTGTCAATATGCTTTTGAACCCATTGAAACACCATGCGCTGATCGAGCAAGCCGGCGTTCAGGGTGCCATTCATCTGTACATCCTTTCCTGCGAGAAAACCCTGCACTTAAATCAGCTTCTGTTGGGGTTCCATTTCAAGATCTGGCTCGCATGCGATACGGCTTCAGAAAGGAACGAGCTTGTTCGGTTCAAGGCAGCTGCGCGTGACATCAAGCTACTTTACATCGAATGAGAGCAGAAGTGGCAAACTAAGATGACCTGGACTTGGAGTTCCGGATGCTGGTGAAGCTCCAGGAGCCGAGCAACTCACAAATGGTCCAACACGGTAGTTGAATGTGACGACGATCATGCCATACGAGGACTTTTGTACGAGGCTTGATCCATTATAGTTTGCGTTTGCCTCTTGAGTGTAGCCGCCCCCTGTTATCCATACATAGACTGGGAGTTTTGACATCGAGGTCGTATTTGAGGGGGCAAAAATGCTGACGAATAAGCAGTCCTCGGACTGGCCAGCATCGGGTCCCGCAGGACCATCAGTATCACTGGCGGTAGCAAGACAAAGAGCGCCATTCTGGTCACGGTTAGCACATCAACTCTGCACCAATAGTCAGACACACTTTTGAAGCATCTTGGATGCCGGTGTAATTCAAGGGCGGTTCGGGAGCACGAAACCGAAGATTCTCCAAAGGTGGAGCGGCGAAGCGTATCCCCAGGTACTGGGTGATGCCATTGCTCAGAGCTGTTCCCCTGTAGGTGGCATAGCCCAGGTCAATAGTAGTGTTAACAGCTCGCACACCTGACAGGATGCATAGCAAACAAAGCTGTAGAGTCACTAGTACGACCATTGACCCCATAGCTACAAGTACGTGAGGTGCGGTCTGTCGCGCAAAGACACTGCTGGAGCACCATATCTATAAACTCATGGGGCAGTTGGGTCGTACGCGCCCGCTTGTCATGTGAGTAGATCTCCCAATGTAACGTCGCAGTGTTGAGTAGCGCTGTCGATCATTTGAGGCCACTGTGACATGATAGGCTGCGGCTTCATAATGACTCTTATTAGTGACAGAAATACCCAAGTTTAGGCGTATTGGAAACGTTCGCTACAGCGGTCTGAGTCAAATGCAGCCAACAAATTGAAAGGACAAGGCCACCGCATAACAGGAGAAGTCGTTGCAAGAGCCCATCTAGCAATCACCTATTTGACCGCCAAGCGCCGCGCGGCCTCTAGGAATCCATCCTCGTCCTGGGTAATCCAGAGGTCTACCCAGGCTTGGGACCTTTCATGGGAAACTTCTTGCGCGGAGAGAGCCTCTTCATATGGTCTCTCAATATATATAGTCTTGAACCCTGTGCTGTGGGCAGCTTTCAGATCGCTCAGATGCGCAGCAACCATGGCGCACTGCTCAGGCCGCAAGCCCAATCTCTCAGCAGCCCCCGTATACACGCGTGGGTTGGGCTTGAAAGTACCGAACATCTCAGCACTTACCACATGCGTCCATTCTAGGTCGGCATACTTTGCCATGTCTTCTAGAAGTCCAACGTTGCCGTTGCTAAGTGTAGAGGTTTGAAACTTCTTGTTCAGTTCACGGATGCCACTGCTAGAGTCTGACCAGCCATCCAAGCGGTGCCAGACTGATGAAAGCTGCTCGATCTCTCCAGCTTTCCAGAGGCCCGACAATCTGTGTGTTGTCAATAGAGCATGTAGGGAATCCAGGTGATGCTGATCAATGGTTTTGACTGCGACGGATGGATCTGCAGCCACACTCTTGACATATTGATAGTATGTCTTTCGCCATTCCGCCGCGAACAAACCCCAGTCGTCTTCTGTCATGACACGAACGCGAGCTCTAAGATCATCAGACAAGTGACTGCCTGATGCACCCAATGCCGATGCAGCCGCCGACGACAGCTCTCTTGTGACTGTGGTCCGCCAATCCGTCACCGTACCAAAGCAATCGAAGAAAAGACACTCGACGTGGTCCATTCTGCTGACTACGGCAAAGAGCAGAATGAGAGTATTGTTAGCTCAGTGGTGCTGAGTGATGTCGATGCTATTCGGATGCTATTGCGTGGCGCTTTACAGCAATATATGACACACACTGTCGGGATCTTGTTGATATATTGAAAAAGCAGACTGTGCATCGTCACGCTCAGGCAATATCGGCACATGCAAAGGCTACATACACCTTGTGCGAGATGAATTTCTCAAAGTCACGTGCGGGTGGCAGTCAACTCTGGTTCATACGCAGCAACACTGGCGCATTCATCATCCAGTCCACCAGGACGAAATCGGACTATTACTCTGAGTGAGATGCAGGCAGCTTTTGGGCGATGACAAGCTTATATTGCCGTACAAGGTATTAACTAGCCGTGGAAGCGAATGAGTACGGCATTGTCTCGCTCGTTCACGCCACCACTCTCTGCTTTTTGCGCGGATCGCGTACGAAGAGCCTGTTTCGGCATTATCCTGCTTTGCCGCACTCGTTGAGGCGTAAGCGCGTACCGGATCACAGAGCTCTCACCAGACGTAGAGATGTCGGAGGCCACAGTGGTCGACTCGGGTGCTCGAGGCTTTGGATGATCGTGGCTTGCCAAGGTCTTGTTTGTCCAGTAGATGGCCGGTCTGACCAATTTTCTTGTGATCTCCTATTGCCAACTTGCGCCGCCATAATAGTCCGCCTGAGCTGGGTGCGGATACTGCTGCTGGGCAGCTGTATTGACATAACCTTGCAATGGGCGGCCGTTGCCTTGATATGATACGTTGTCTGCGATGGTGCCTGGCTGTAAACCACCGTGCTGGTTACGGAAGAAGGCAGGATTGAGATGAGTGCCCGTAGGAACACCAAGCATCTGATTCGGGGCAACAGGAAAAGCCGATGAAGGAACACTTTGGCCGAGGCCAGAGAACCAAGTAGCGGGATTATGACCAGGAAAAGCTGTGAGCGCCGACTCTCCCCGACTTGCAGGTCCATGGAATTGCTGTGTTTGAGGGAACGATCTGCGTTCCTCGTAGGCCATTTGTGACTGGGCATGATTTTCGGTCTGAGAATTGACATGCGCATTCGCGGGATGAAGATTGAACCCTCTTTGTCCTCCACGCCAACCACGGGCCCTGCGGCTTCCGCTGTGTGGCCGCTGATCTCGGGCTCCGCGCCTAGCAACTTCAGTGTGACTACGATGATCTCGAAGGACGGGCTTTGGAGGCAATGAGGAGAGGTTTAGCGGCCTCGTGAGCGGCGTATACATATCGTCAGCGTCTTCTTCGTCCCGGGTGTAGTCGTCGTAGGGCAACACTCCTGTTTCAGGGGCCACTTCTCGGAGCGCCTGGCTGACTCTTTGTACAGCATCAGGCTTGCCTGTCCTTTTAGCCTGTCTTTCAGCCTTTTTTAATCTTTTGAATTCAGCCTCCTTTTCGTCATCCGAAAATTCTATCTCATTCTCGTCGACTTCTTCGTCGTGCTGATTCGAAGCGTCCGATCCTTTCACTTGTCTGAGAGACTGTGTGAAGACATAAGTCGAATGCTTTGGAACGTAAAAGATCCTTGTGCCATGCTGGATTCCCAATTCCGCTATCTCGGCTTCATTGGTGAAAGCAACGGAGTAACGGGGTTCTTCGACTCTGCCAAGTAGTTCAGAGACTGCGCCGATCACGGTACGATCCTGCAGAACGAGAACTGAGCCGGGCTCAAGCACTCGAGTCTCCCCAGACGTGACACCCTTGATCAGCAACAGGCTCTCGACAATGTTTTCCGCTACGCCCAGCTCCAATATGTCCAAATCGTCTGTCATCGTGATATTAGGTCTTTCGATCTTGATTTCCGGAGCTTCGTTGACGGTCCTTGGACCCGCCGCTTTGGATTTGGGGGCTCTCGGGCCGCCTTCGTCATCCGAAGCACCATCACCGCTCATCAGGATGCGCGCCTGCTCTTCTGGATCCAAGAATTTGTAGTCATCGTCTTCATCGCTGTCGTCGGATTCTGAAGTGGATGTTGAAGATCCCGAATTCGAAGAGACATCGTCATTCGACGAGTCGTACTCCCACTCCGCTTCCTCATGATGTCTGTTCGCAATTGCTGCCTGTACGAAGGTAGGGTCATTCGCAGGCTGTGCGTGGCCATCAGTAACTCCCTGAAGCGGACGCGGGTCAGACGCTCGAGGATCATGGAATCCTTGGGGTGCTAGGTGTACGTCATCAATCTCGGTAACTGGCTCTTTCTGTTGCGGCTCTCGGGCAACGGAATCCACAACATCAGACGTTGTCGAGGTGTCGCCTGTATTGAACTCCGGAATCCTTGGACTTGGCTCGCATCCAGACTCAGTGTCTTTGTTGTTCATCAATGAGGAGCTTGAGGCCTTTGACGTTGGATCCGGGGAAAGTCCTAGGCCAGGTATTGGGCTAGTTGAGGGTGCTTGCATGCTGGGGACTCCCGTGGTCTGTGTCTCGCTGAGAGCCCGTTTCGAGTCGAGTGCCGGGGGCATGGCTTCGGGAGATATACTGTAAAGGTCTTCCGTGTCATCATACACAGCGTCGGACGCGACAGAAGCTACTGGACTTAGCGGAGGCTCGAGGCGGGTTCGCTTTACTGGCCGCTCCAAGGCACTGTCGACGAGCGCCTCAGACATAGCCAAGAATTAGGGCCTGAAAATGAATAATGCAGGGCATAGAGGCTGACACGAGCTCAACGTGTAACGCGATAATTCTGATCACGATGAAGACAGCATCATCGCGTATCTGATGTCGAGTGATGAATTCTGTTAGTTGAAGAATTTCGCGGCCTTAAGAATTGGCGGGCGGAGTTTGTTCCACGACATCTCAGTACTTGATCGAGCGCAGACACATCCAGAATCGCGATCTTTCAAGCCTATCTGGCCACGTTGTTATGCCCCTCGCAACCCGTCATCGACTGGCTAGCTTTTCATTCTGTATGCAGCCATCCTTGCTTCATCATGGCTCGCCCGTCCTTCCTTTCCTATATACCACGGCTACGATTAAGAGACGTTTTGTACACGCGACAAAGCACGGCGTCAAAGGACCACATGAGGATGTTCACACGCCACAGAGGGACGAGTCTGTCCGTGAAAGAGACCCTCAATCCAGTGCTATTAGCACTAAGCTGCAAGCGGCGAATCTACGCCCATCGCGCGCCCCAAAGGCAGACCAGATCACCTTTGAACCAATAGTCGATGATCCCTTTGACGGCGCATCGAGTATTGACAGTAGATCAACCAACCGCATTGAAGACATGCCATTTGACCGAGCGTCTACAATGACCGAGATCGAACGCAAGGCTTTCAAGCGTTTGTTTGAGAGCGTTGTCAGACGGGAAGATCTGAGAGAGACTTCCGTGTCCGAATCAAACGTTGGAGGGCCGACCTTGGACAGTAACCCTTCGGCACAACAACATCCAGTGATTCGTTTCGAAGACGAAGACGAATTTGAGGACGACCCGGGATTTGGAGAACAAGACCAACATCTTCACACTGGCACTACAGCCAAAGCGACGCATGCTGGACTGCAAACCAGCCGGCTGCCAAGAGAACTCCAGGACGAGGCGATCCGGACAAAATTGAAGCTTGCGAGACAGAGGGCGCTCGACCAAACCCGACGTCGACTTGAAAGTGAGGGCGTTTCTTATGATCCAGTGTTTGCAGAGAAGCGACGAGAGATGAGACGTATAGAGACGTTATTATACAAGGCACACACCGATGCGGAAATATGGCAATTACTCGAGCAGGAGCTCTTCACTCGATTACGCATTCTCGACAAGAAGCAGGAGGCTGTCCGTGGGGCCATCAAAGCCACAGTAACCTGGACAAACACTCAAAAAGATGAAGGCGCAGCGAGACGTGTGCAGCCCAAAGATAAGCCTGATGAGATTCGGTCTGGCAAGGGCAATGCTGATTTGGCCGCGTCTAAGACGCTGCCCGGCTTGCCCACGCGAGCCTATTCATCCCTTTTCCTGCTGGCCGGGCGGCTGCTGTGTCGCCGAGCTGCGTACACCCCACTCGCTGCATCCCTTCTGTCCGCTATCAAGGCACACAGTCTGACCAGCTTTGTTCTCGGTACATCCACAGCCCTTTACAATGAACTGCTAGCATATCGGTGGAGATTCTCCGCAGATCTGGGTGCTGTGATCCCTCTACTGCGTGAGATGAATTCTTCGGGCATCTCGATGAACGAAGCGACGCTTGGCATACTAGACGATATCTCACTCTACCGATTCAGAGCGCAGAGAGGCGACTTTGGCGCAGGAGCACAGTCGGTCGAAGCAATGCTGGGCCGCGAGACTGAGGGCCATGAGATTGCAAGATGGAGGAGAGTCATCAAAAGGCAGCTGGACCAGGAAGCGCTTGACCGCACCTATAGAGCAGAGGTCGAGAAAAGAATGATTGAAGAAGGTGCCTTTGCAGATGATGATGGCGATGATGCTGGCGCTTTGCAAGCCAGTGGACGTGTCACGCCATCTGCAGCCTAGCAGAACAGGATTGGACGTTGACTTCTCTGCATCTGTGCCCAGATCGAGTGTTCAAGATGCCAGAAGAAAAAGCAAGACGAGAATATTCGGTAGCAGGAACCCTCTGGTCTTTGCGGTGCGATTTGCTTTAGCAGCGGCATCCACAATCTGGGAGCAATGTTGCCTACTTCGAAACATCCGAACTGAGCGCTTTGTCCCTTCGACCTTGACACCGCAACGCAATTTAGACAGTCTTACTGGGCCGTTAGGCAAAGTGTGAGACACAGAACGCCCGTCCGCTCTCACTGTACAGCTCTGACCAGAGCTGTCAACAAGCGCAATCACAAATGCAAACCTTCGAGGGTTGTCAGATATCAAAAGCTGCACATTTCTAGGATTGACAGTGTCCACAGCACGATCAAGGACTTTCCAATTTATGGAGAGAAATCATGCTTTTGTCGGTCTAGATTCTATGCAGATAAACCCTTCACCGTCTACTAATATGCCAAATCGGTCACGCAGCTCACGCAGTCAGGCAAAAGCGCGCGAATCAAGTGTGTGCCCAGATCATTCAGGCCCGGAACCCGAAAAACGATCTAATGCGGGCCTGTGGCGACATCCTATCGCTCAGCTTTCAGACTTGGGCTCGGACGGTCCAGGACCCGCGGCCTCGCTATCCGCCTTTTTCTTCCCTTCCTTGACCGAGTTCCATTTCATTCCGAGCGCCGGACCTAGTCCGAGGCAGGCTAGCGCAACGCATATCCAGAACGTCCTCGTCGTTGCGTAATTGTAAATTGCTATCACAGCCCCCCTCTGCGCAGCAGGAACCGACTTCTGGATGCTTGTCGCTCCGTTGCGCTCCAGGCTGCCAGCATCTATGCCCGGTACCGACGGCAACCTTTCACTGAGCAGGTTTGCGAAGACGTTTTGAGCCACACTGATGAAGACGGCGCCTCCCAGCGTGTTGGCGAAAACGACTGCGCTCATGCCCACCGGAATGTCGGCTTCGGCGAGAGCTGTCTGGGCTGCGGTGAAGGGTTGCGAGAAAGAGAGCCCACCTCCGATGCCGAACATCACCTGCCAACCGATCCAAGCAGGATGGCCAGTAGTCGGTGTGAAGGCTGTGAGGAAGCCGAAGCCTATCGCCATCATGGTAGTGCCTAGCACCATCAAGGGTGTGTAGTAGCCGACAGCGCTGACCAGAAAGCCAGCACTTATGGAGGCGATGGAGAGACCAATGATGGAGGGCAGGAGCATCTCCCCAGACTGGACCGCGGATGATCCTTTGACCGCTTGAAACCAGATTGGGAGCTGATGAACATGTCAGCGCAGCATCAGCATGGCTATGAAGCAAGGGCGAGTTCTTACGAAGTAATCCGTGACGTTCAATGCAGAAGCAGTGCAGAACGCATACACTACGCTGAGCGCTACAGTCCGGTTGAGGACGACGCGAGCAGGAATGGTCGCACGCTCTTTCATGCCCACCTCGATGCCAACAAACGCCACAAATGCGACGCCGCTGATCACAAGCAAGGCAATGATACGGCCAGAACCCCAAGCGTATGTGGTGCCTCCCCACTGCAAGGCCAAAAGGAAGCAGACGATGCTGCTGACGAAGACGACAAGGTTGAGAATATTGAGCTGCTTGAGTTTGGTTAAGAGAGGATCATCTGACACTTTCTGGTTTGGCGGATTGGAAAACAGAAAGACGATCACGGCAATAGTAAAGCCACCGATGGGCAGATTCAACCAGAAGCTATATGTCGGAGTGCTTAGTCAAGGGTCCCAGCCATGTGTCAGAAGCGGGCAAGACGTACCACCATCGCCAAGTCACATCAGTAGTGAAAGCCCCTCCGATCAGCGGGGCAATGATCATGGCGATACACTCGATGCCTCCCACCGTTCCGTTGTAGATGGGACGAAGACGTAGAGGCACGGAATGGGCAACGATTCTGTCAGACGAGCATGAGAAAAATGAGTCGGCCAAGCGCACACGGACTGGGACTTTGACTAACATGAGAGTGCCGGAGATGATGCCTGAGCTGCCACAGCCGGCAATAGCACGGCCGATAATAAAGGCCGCGGAGTTGGGCGCAGTGGCAGAGACAATAGAGCCAAGCTCCAGGACTGCTACTGCCGCCACAAAGACCCATTTTACTCGGAATTGCTCGTAAAACTTGCCATAGAGGAATTGCGTAGCACAGGTGGTAAGCTGGTCTTTACAAGAATAAGCTTCCCGACGGCACTGGAGGTCTTTCGGACGGACTCACAGCTAGAACCGTACCAGCCAATGTCGGTTATGGCGTGAAACTGATTCGTGATGGTCGGAGTGGCGGTTCCCACGATGGTATTGTCCTGAAAACGAACTCGTGAGCTGATGAGATTATCAAAGAGTCAATGATGTTCGTCTCACCAAGCCAGAGATGAAGATGGCCAGACCCATAGCACAGGAGATCAAAGCCAGCTGGAATGGACCAGGATACTTTGTTTGCCCGTCGGCGTCTCCATCGTGTTCGCTCACAGCTGGAGATTGGTCTTTCGAGGTTATGTTTTCGTGCTCTGGGGCTTTCTCCTCTGGAGAACCTGAGCCGACTGACGAGGGCATGACGCGGAGAGATTATGGAGCCCAGCAAATACCAGGAGCCAAGATAGAGAAAGTCGGAAGAAGTAGCAGGACCAGAAAAAGGCAACGACGCCGAATTACATAACTAGCGTTGAAGGCGAGAGTCAGTAACATCCAGGGTCTGCAATGTGTACCGTTTCCTTCAGAAAGGTCGGGTCTAAAGCAAGTCCGTCGATCATGGCTGCGGAAACGCCCGACTGCGACTGACCGCTCATTGCCATTGCCCCGACGCGGATGCAAACACCACAGTAGCGTCGCAGGCGTCTGTGGCGGGCTGTTGGCATGGATGCAACGCTGGTGCGCACGCCACGCACGGCAGTGTGTCCATAGCGACTGACTTGGGGCCAAGTCTAACTTCACAGAGCATAGTGCGTGCGGATCATATGGACTTGAACTTCTTCTACAAGGATTTTCTATTCGTTGAAAGCATCAGACGCGACCCCACAAGGAGGCGAATTCTAAGTACTATTCCGTGCCATAGTGGCGACCTCGTCTTTGCCTAGCTACTCGCCGCTCTGCGAGACTCAGAGTCGAGCGCGCGGCGGCGCCGACTTCTGCAGCTTCCTGATCACGTCCTCGGTGCTTTCCATGTCGCAAAATTCATCCTGCATGCTCGACAGGTGCACCGCGTGCACTGTCTCGGCATCGTACGTCTTGCCGCCGAATTCAATGTTGAAAGTCGCCGTGCCATCGTGGACCAGCGCGATTCTACCCTCGTGCCCGTTCTTCGAAAAGGGGGTGCCGTAGAAGTGCTCGACGACGCCCAAGTTCGATGCCATTCGCACCGTAGTGCTCACGCAGTGCGCTGTCATGAGCCCACAGATTACGAGTCTTTTGATACCCCTGTTCCTTATCTCAGCCTCCAAGCCTGTCTCGACGAATGGCGAGTTTGTAGTCTTTGGGAAGACTGGCTCGCCAGCGATGGGAGCCGCATAGGGCATGAAGCCGGCTGTCTCTTTGCTTGGGTGCAGGGGCGACGATTCAAATATGGAGTGGTGGCAGACATGTAAGACATGCGCATTGCTGGATCGGAATGCTTTGAGTAGCGATGCGATGTTGCGCTCAAACGAAGGTGTACTGCGGACAGTGCCCCAGTGTACAGGATCGTTGAATCCGCGCTGGATGTCGATGAGCAGTAGGGCTGTCTCGGACGGTGTCGTTGCCATTTTGCGTAGGAAAGGTGATGTATCTGATGTAGTGATCAATAATTTGGACTATGTCTGATCTTTGGGGTCGTTTTCCGTGAGGAATAAATTGAACAGTCGAAGGGAGACGCTGTTCAAGTTTTCATTGACGTCTCAGGGCATAATCCTGCGAGAAAAAATGCAATGCATCTCAACGAATCCGCCACCGGGCCTGTTACATTGCGGCGTCACATGGCGACAGAGAGGGTGAAGCGAGACAACATAACCAAGCTCAACTCGTCTCACCGCTTCTCTGGACAAACGATACTGGTACTCCGTAGCACAATGCCGTCTCTATGCGTTTGGAGACCGGCTGTGCCGAAAGCAACCAAAAACGTCCTGTTCCATGTGCCCGTGAGGGAATATGGAAAACCACTAGCGCCACTAGCCTTCCGCTCTCTTCCGTCGGTACCCTAGAACGGACGCGTCGGCTCCGGGCATAATAGCGGTTCGAACCGCTATTCGCCCCCCATCTTGACTCGAACGATCTGTTTCTCGCTTAAGCTCCACATGTAACTTCTCACATACTTCCCCCACGCCTTCAGGCTATCGGGACTCGGGATTCCATTTCAGGACAGACGATTTTCGTCAAGAATTTGCTCTGGCCTTGATGGCGTGTTGTGGTGCTGCATGGTTATGTAGAATGCCAGACATCTTGCTCCCCACCCCCTCCGCTACCGTCGGCGTCGCCAACACTAGAGCGTATCAAACCAGTGTGGGCAACTCGCACATAATTGTCTCATCTGGGTAAAATTCAATCAAGTTGTGTTTCCAGCCTATCCCAAACTCTACTTCAAGGAGCCCAACAAGTATGATGCGAGGCTAACATTGCCAATGTCATGCTATACCTAAGCACCCGAGGGTCTGAAGAATCTGCGAGCGATGCTTGCGCGATGCCATCTAGGCAGTATCTGTGACTCTGGCTTGTACCTGTGTCTGGCAGACGCGGACTCGGACCCGTCAATTATAGCCTTTGCGGAGGAAACGATAGACCTCGGCCTGCCAGTGGGGACGCTTTTTGTAGTCGCCAAGTCGTTCAGGCATGCTCTCGATCGCTTCCGCCAGTTCGACGCCATTGCCCTCTCGTACAATGTCGTACAGGGAGGTCATGTAGCTACGGACGCAAAAGACAATCGCACGGCTTTTGGGAAGACACTTTAGCGACTGTCTCTCGCTGCGCAAGTAGGAAGAGGCAAGGTCCACCTCATCAGGCTGCTCGGGCAGCATGTGGCCTTGTTCTGGGTAAAAGTTGTTACCATCGACACGGAACAGGTCAGGGCCGTCAGTTTGCAGGCTCCAATTAAAACGTTGAATGAGAGATCCTGGAGTTTTGATAAGCATAGAAATAAACATGCCATGCCACTCGACCAAACTTACCGGGTGCCATGCGAGAGATGAACTTGTCAACACCATTCGCGATGCGTTCGTTGTAATGCGGGACCGGCTGATGGATCTCACGGAAGGATTGGCCCAGTCTAGATGGACTCAGAAACCCTCCTGGAAAGCAGCCGAGGTAGCCTTGAAGCCTCCATTCCCCTTGTCCATCAGGTACCATGAAATAGAAGTCTTCCTCGACATTCTCACATAGTATCTTGAGCGCAGTCTCCGCATCGACAAGAGCTTTGGAGATATCATAGACCTTGCCGGTCACTTTGTTCTTCAAAGTGCTGCCGTCAAGGCTAAACATTGTCGGAAAGCGCCTCGGAACATGTTTGACAAGGACCTCTTCAAAAAGTTCAATAATAGCGTCTCGCGACTGCTCAGTCACGCCGACTGCTTGTTCGTAGTGTGCGTGCATTGTAGAAACACGCTCTTCCAACCTGGCCAGATACTGTCTTGAGCGTCAGCCTACAATCGCATCCGAACAGCCGGTATCTCCTCTCACCCCATTATCAAATTGAATCCAATCGTTTCTAGGACATTTTTGGATGCCTGAAGAACAATGTCAGAGGTCCAAGCAACGCAGCGCCATGAGAACAACAAAGGCATACCCATAGCAACATGAGTGCGAGTCTTGAACGGTCGGTAGGGACGAGGTGGCTCTTTAGAATAGTCAAAGTTGAGCAGTTCTTGAATAGGGTCATTTGGATCGTCTGTCTGGAAGGTCCGGGGCTGGAAAGACATCCAGTGGCTTGCAAAGCGTTTGACCACGAGAGTGATACTGTGGGCCAGCACCATATAAGCCACTAGTGCCACGCCAATGAGAGGTAGAACGATCAGGTAGAAAGCCATTATATCAGGCTGTCCTGTAGGGGGTCTTTGCTTGGAAATGATGCTTGGCCTGTGTTGGGAAGAAGATATTGCTAGTGATCGTGAAGCACGCAGATGAGCCTTTATTCTTTGAGATGCTCAGAACCAGCCGCTCGGATCTCTCACTTGACAAAAGACCTCGCAATATGAAATATTGGAGTGGATCCTACCCTAGGTACTCAAGAGCGAGACTCGGAGCGGCTTGCTAAAGTCCCTACATCATGCACTGTCAAGCGGTGTGCGACTCTGATCGGCGACAAAATAGACTATGGTTGTGGCAATGGCACCTCAGAGCATCGTACAACAGAGTCACATCAGATAGTTTCTGCACTAAAGCACGTACGGCGCCATTGATGGGGTAGATACAGCCCGACAGCAAATTCAACAACGCTCCCGAACATCGGATTCGTCATGAGTCAGACAAAGCGAGAGGGCCGGAGTGGGATCTGTTCGCACTTCGCGACCATAATATGTGCTCAGTCTTGTATGGCCAGTGATCGGCGACAAGATCATGGCTTCTAAAAGCCCTCCAGCTGTTCTGGATTGGCCTGTGGCTCGAACTGTATGCCTAAAAGGGAGTAGCGCAGAGTTGAACATGGAGTTGAAAGTTGACGGAACAACTCCCCCGGACCCTGCAGCATGCACTGCCATACACTGTTTGTTGGTCCCTGCAGGACACAGTTTTCCACTTTCGGGCACCCTCAGTAGCACGGTGGATCCTTGCGACACCAGCGGCCCGGAATTCTTCTCATGTCTTCGATGTGCGGCCTCCTGCAGCCAATGTATCATCGTGGCCCCTCGGTGGGCCCGCTTGTCAGTATAGCCTGCGGCCAGTGGACACCTCAATGCACGAAGTCTTTCCAAGCTAACCCTGCCGTGATCCTTCGCAGCAGTGATGGAATCCGGCCGGCACTGTCCGTTTCTGGCAATCGCAAGATGTTTGCCTCTGGCGGTGGTGGCGAAAAGTTTCCAACAGACTCTCCATCTGCGGCTAATGCATCGAAGTGCACGATCCGGCTTCACCGAGACCAGTATGCATCGCCACCAAGTCAGCGGTGTGAAGATCGTCGTTGAACCTTGAACCTTGATGCTCGAGGCCTGGCAATGCGCATTGCCTATCCCGCCCGCAGCTACCTCGGCCAACGCTGTGCCATTGCATCAGTGACTGTAGAACACCATAGATCCCACGGCGTCGTTGCTGGAGATTGCATTCATGGCCGTGGAGGAAGGAATTCTTCCTCTTCTCCCTCGACCTAAGCGACAACACATCCTCGTCTCCACTAACTGTACAATATCAAAATGTCCGGCAGCAAAGGCATGTCTTCTTCAAAGCACTCTTCAGACACGCTCATCCACCGATTTGAGCGACAGGTCGCCGAGCATCCCACGTCGTCCGCCGTAGTTTCCCACGATGCCGAGCTCTCTTACAAAGACCTTGACAGGCTCTCGACCAGACTCGCCTGGCAGCTGATGCAAAGAGGCATATCTACTGGAGCGATCGTTCCAGTATGCTTCGAAAAATCCGTCTGGGCGGTTGTCGCCATGTTGGCCGTCAGTCGTGCCGGGGCCGCATTCGTTCCTCTACACCCTCCATATCCAGCGCAGCGGAAAAGGGACATCGTTGGCTCTTGTCACACCAATACGCTCCTGTGCAGTCCACTACAGTTTGACACCCTCTGTGATATGACTGAGAACGTCATCCGCGTGAGCGAAGAGGATTTGAGCAGACTTCAGGCTCCTGCTAGTCCCCATCTGCCCGTGGTGGGCCCCGATCAAGTCGCATACGTTCTGTTCACTTCTGGTTCAACTGGAGGCGAGTGTATCCCATGTGCTATAATTCTGCATTCCATACGCTCCTATTCTGACGCTTTAAGAAGAGCCCAAAGGAGTTATCGTCGAACACGGCAATCTTTGCGCCACTTGCGATACCTTTGCCGGCCCTCTGCGGGTTACACGAGCATCTCGTGTCCTTCAATGGTCCTCGTTTGTTTTCGGTCAGTACGTGAAGACAACATGAAATCCATCGCTGACTTGTCTCAAAGACGTCAGCATGTTCGATATCCTCTGTACGCTGATGATCGGCGCTTGCATCTGCATCCCGAGCGAAAAAGAACGGCACGAAGACACCGAGAGCGCAGCTCAGAGACTCAAGGCGACTTGGGCCTTCTTCACGCCCTCTGTCGCCGATTTTCTGGATCCGCGCCGGATGCCAACTCTGCAAACAGTCGTTCTTGGCGGTGAACCTTTGAACTCTGCTCTCATATCCCGCTGGAGTCGAGAAGTGTGCCTACTCCAAGTCTATGGCCCATCCGAGACTACCATATTCTTTACGATCACCCAAGCTCTGACCGACAAATCTCAACCAAACATCGTTGGCCGTCATTTAGTAGGCGGAGCCTACATTGTCGACCCTGAAAATCACGACTCGCTTGTCGACATCCAAGGCAAAGTAGGCGAGTTATTGATTCAAGGCCCTACCGTTGGCCGGGGGTATTTGAACGATCCAGAAAAGACTCGCAAGGCGTTCATCGCCGCTCCCACCTGGGCACACGAGCGGGAACGCAATTCACGATTTTACAAGACTGGAGACCTTGTTTCTCGCAACATTGATGGATCTCTTACCATAGTAGGACGCAAAGACAAAATGGTGAAGATACGAGGACAACGAGTCGATCTCGATGAGATACGGTCCCGGATCATGGACTCTAGCAGTCGAATACGTCAAGTCCTTCCCTACTTTCGTGCATCCCCAGAGCGCGACAAGAGACATTCCCTAGTGGCGTTTTATGTTTCCGATGACTCAGTCAAGGGGTGTGATTTGGGAAGCACTTTGGTTTCCATGTCTGCAAATGACCGTCAGGATATTCTGGAGACTGCCGACGCACTGGCAAACACACTACCGTCCTACATGGTTCCGACTTTATTCATCCCACTGCCGGCCCTGCCCCTGACTGCCGCCGGCAAACCAGACCAGTCTACCTTGAATCACGTTTTGGCAACGCTGACATATCAGGCCATTGAAAATTTAACACTCCGATCCAAGGCGATCGACTGGCAAGGACCTGCCACAGACATGGAGGCGTCCCTACAAGAGCTTTGGGCACTCGTTCTGGACCTTGATGCCTCGGCAGTGAGCTGCGCAGATCATTTCGTCACGCTTGGGGGAGACTCTGTCAAGGCAATGAAGATTGTTGCACAGGCTCGCGAAGTGGGCATCATGGTCTCTTTTCGCGACATCATGACTGCGCCGACTTTGCAAAATCTAGCCAAAAAGGCTGAAAGAACAGAAACAGCTGCTACCGCTAAGTCAAGGACTGTTCGACCGTTCAGCCTGCTGTCGCACCATTCACCTGACGATTTCATGAGTCAAGTTGCTTCGCAGTGTGATGTTCCCATACAGGATATCGAAGACTGCTTTCCTTGCACCCCACTTCAAGAAGGCCTCTTCAGCAGCTCTATGCGACATCCTAAAACTTATGTCTCCTACAATGTATTTCGGCTTGGACCCAGCGTCGATATACCACGGCTTATGCGTGCGTGGGAAGCTGTGTCGTCAGCAATACAAATCTTGCGGAGTCGAATGGTATCGCTTGGCTCACTCGGACTGTTGCAAGCTGTCATTCGCGGTGATATAATGTGGCATGAAACTCAGAATTTGAAGTCTTATCTCGCTCAAGATATCAAGACGCCCATGTCGGCCGGAATGCCTCTCAATCGATTCGCTATCGCCACCAGCAATGAAGGTGAACGTCACCTCATCTGGTCCACGCACCACGCCATCTTTGATCTCTTCACTTTACGAATGTGCCTGAGGCAGGTAACAGCAGTCTATCGGGGCATACAGATACCTGAGCTGATCAATTTCAACGTGTTTGTGGAACACCAGCGGAGCGTGCAAAGCACAGCTTCAGAGGCATACTGGACTTCCAGACTACAAGGAGCCACGGTACCCACATGGCCTGCAACCCAGCATTCCGGGGCTCAATCACACGATATGACTGTTTCACAGCATTTCCAGTATCTGCGGCCTCTTTCAGGCCAATACACATTGCCAACCTACATAAAATCAGCACTAGCTATCGCACTCGGCCTTTATTCGAACACCGAGGATGTCATCTTTGCTGTTACTTCGTCTGGACGAGACACTGTCCTATCGGGGATATTAGACGTAGCAGGACCGACTCTAGCAACATATCCCATGCGCCTCACTATCGAACCTGGGAATAGCACATCGAGCCTGCTAGAGTCTGCTGAGGCTTTCACTCTCTCAACCATTCCCCATCAGCACTTCGGGCTTCAAAGTATTGCCAGACTCAATGAGGATTCGGCTGTCGCTACATCTATGCGGACTTTGCTCGTGATTCAACCTGATCTTAAGTCAGACTCTGAAATGGGCAGCGATATCCTTGTTCCCGACGAAATGCATTCTGTTGAAGAGCTCGTCGGATCATATGCCTTAACGATTGAATGCCGCATCAATCCAGAGGGGGTAGAACTGGAAGCAGAATACAATTCACAGCTAGCATCGGGGATTGAATCTTTTCTAACCACGGTTGGCAGTCTCATCCAGCAGCTTCAAGAGCGCCCCAGATCATCATTGATAAAAGACTTAATACTCCAACCAAGCAAGCTTCCTGATGGCGCGAAGTCAGGAGCATTAGAACCATCTATGAAACCAGTAGAAGCTACTATTCATGATCTGATGGCGCAGAGTTGCCGTGACCGTCCAAGCAAGACCGCTGTCATAGGAAGCGACGGGGTCTTCACATACGCGGAGCTGGACACGGCGGCCACAAGACTTGCCGCGAAATTGCAGGAACTAGGAGTGAAAAGGGAGACTTTTGTACCCGTATGTGCAGAGAAGTCGGTGTGGAACGTCGTCGGTTTGATCGCAGTGCTCCGTGCTGGCGGTGCGTTTGTTCCTCTGGATCCAGCTGCTCCTCGCAGACGACATCTCGAGATCCTTGAGCAATTTCGTCCTGACATCGTTTTGATATCTCCGGGGCAAGCGCAATGCTGGGACTCTCTCGTGCCTCAAGTACTGGAGCTTGGACCTGGATTGGGCGAGCATCTGGAGACACAATATCGAGTCCCCACAACTCAATCATTTGCAACACCACACAGTCTAGCTTATTGCATGTTCACCAGCGGTACAACTGGCACGCCGAAAGGCGTCGAGATTGAACACAACGCTTTTGTGACAGGCGCTCTGGCACGAGCTGCCCTGATAAACCGCAATGAGGCTTCTCGCGTCTTCCAATTCAGCTCACTATCTTTCGACACCGCGATTGAAGATATATTCACTACTCTACTTGTCGGTGGCACAGTCGCTATACCGTCCGAATCAGACCGGAAGAGCAATATCGTCGGTGCCATCAACCGCTTTCAGATCAACTGCGCAGATCTGACGCCTTCCGTCGCAAATCTCCTTCAGCCTT
>NW_028239376.1:0-32932 GCF_047967505.1 Dipteris shenzhenensis | reverse complement strand
TCCCTAACCCTAACCCTAACCCTAACCCTAACCCCTAACCCTAACCCTAACCCTAACCCTAACCCTAACCCTAACCCTAACCCTAACCCTAACCCTAAACCCTAACCCTAACCCTAACCCTAACCCTAACCCTAACCCTAACCCTAACCCTAACCCTAACCCTAAAACCCTAATAACCCCTGCCCATCCCCAATCTTTTACTTCTCCTTCATCTTCTTCTTTCTATCTCTATCTTCTCTCAATTCTTCCTTCTATTCTCCCTATTCACACTTTCTTTATATCTTCTTCCTACAAATATTTCAATCTCTTATTCTAACCTATACTTCCTAAAATCCACTCCTTATTATGAAATCTACTATGTATACTACCTATACTATCTTCACTCCTCCTTATAATATATTAAATATGCTAAATTTGCTAAATACGCTGAATACGCTACCGATATACACTCTTTATCGCAATATACATCGAATGCGCTGAATGTACTGCCTACGCTACCCGCGCGGCCGATATACACTCCTCGTCGCAATATCCATCGAATGTGCTAAATGCGCGACCCGCGTACCTAACGTGTACTCCTCGTCGCAATGTCTATCGAATGCGCTGAATATGCTACCTACGCTACCTACGCTACCCGCGCTGCCTATACTACCCGCGCGGCCGATGTGTACTCCTCGTCGCAATATCCATCGAATGTGCTGAATGTGCTACCTACGCTGCCTATGCTACCCGCGCTGCCGATGTGCACTCCTCGTCGCAATATCCATCGACTACGCTAAATGCGCGACCCGCGTACCTGACGTGCACTCCTCGTCGCAATATCCATCGACTGCGCTGAATGCGCGACCCGCCTACCTAACGTGCACTCCTCGTCGCAATATCCATCGACTACGCTAAATGCGCGACCCGCCTACCTAACGTGCACTCCTCGTCGCAATATCCATCGACTGCGCTGAATGCGCGACCCGCCTACCTAACGTGCACTCCTCGTCGCAATATCCATCGACTACGCTGAATGCGCGACCCGCCTACCTAACGTACACTCCTCGTCGCAACATCCATCGACTACGCTAAATGCGCGACCCGCGTACCTAACGTGTACTCCTCGTCGCAATATCCATCGACTGCGCTAAATACGCGACCCGCATAGCCGACGTACACTCCTCGTCGCAATATGTATCTATGATCGAATGCGCCGAATACGCGACCCACCTCTATAAATTGGATATCCAATTTGTAGAAAAACTCGTGGTGCGTAAGGCATTCAGGCCAACAATCCGACCGCCAACAATCCGACCCTTAGCGCGGAGTTGGGGTAAGGGCACGGACGAATTTTGTAGGCGTTTCCAACAATCCGGGGGTCGGATTGTTGGCTAATATATACAGGGGGTCGGATTGTTGGCTAATACATACAGATATAATTATTCGTAACTCTTCTTTCTATACGTCGCTAGAGGTAAAAGGAAGTCTACTTAGACGTTGATCTATTTCGTTATCCGACATTTTCGAAATTGGAGTAAGAATATACTCCTCGAGCCACTGACGAAATGTCCTCTGTACCCAGTCCATAAGGTACTGTAGACCCGCTACAATCTGGTATATACCCAGTACAGACGCTGTACTGCCAAAGGGAATGCCATCGTTAAAGAATATCGCAGAGTTCCATTTTTTGTCTTGAAAACAGAGAAACTCCCAGTTGTGACCGTCGACAAGGAGAAGCGGGAAGGGTGGCAGATCTGGTAAGCAAGCGCCGGGTCCGTGAACGAACTCCAACAGCTTTTGAAGGCAGCGTACTTGGGCTTGGCACCAGGTGGACAACTGCACTTGACCTGCGTCCAGTCCGTTTGAAGAAACCTTCGTCTCGACGCTGACTCCGATTGGATTGTATATGACCAAGGAATGATGCGACTGTGATAGTTGGAGACCGGCATATTTCACTTTTTGCTTTAGCGAAAAGGGGATGTCGAGCGCAAGACAAAAATCGACTTTTTTCGATTGCTGCCTTTCAGGGCTTCGGTCGTTGACGGTTGGCAAGAGCTCTCTGGGATAGATCGATGCAGTAGTGACGTTTTCCCAGCGCTGGACATCACGGTATGTTGAGAGCCTGCGAGCCATATTAAGCAGTGGATGGTGAATTCCTGAATTCCAAGCGGCCTCCTTGGCGTCGTTCTGGTGAAGATGCTCGGCATCTCTGGCAGTGTGCTGGATGTCGGGGAGGGCGGGAACTTGACCCCAATCGTGTCGCTCGTCGGTGAAGAGATTCTGCCTAAGACGGCCATCATCGTCCTCATCCCCCGTCGCAATCGCAGTCCAGATGTCCTCATTTAGCCTCGTTTGCTCAGGCAGCTTCTTGTCCGACGGCAGAACTCCAATGTTCTGTGAAATTTCTTTTATCTTTTTAGCAAGCAGACGAACAGCCTCGGGATCTTTGTCCTTCTTCAAGTGCTTCAACGAGCCCGTCGAAACGCTATAGCTGTTAAGCCTCATGTCGGCAAGCTGTCTTCCCGGAGACCGTCCAGGACTGTTCTCTGCTCTTCTCCCTGATGTCCAACTCCCTGCTGTGTATGACATGCTTCTTCCCGAAGGATCGCCTTGATGAGAAGATTGCGACGGCGGTGGGAAGAAGTGCGGCGGGTTGACATTGTCCATGAACTTGATCCCCGCATGGGTTTCCCGAGGCCGCCGAGGGCTCTTGGTGCCATCTCGATTAGGGGAACGTGGATTCTTTCGAGTGGGAGATTGTGACTTCGTTCGCTTCGCAGGACGCACTTCGTTCCCGCTGATATCCATCAGGGCAGCGCGCTTGGGATTGGGTGCTGGCTTTTCTGGCGGCGCTGGGGCTCGTCTGGCGTGATGCTGGACCCAGTGTGCGATATCGATGGACGATGACATCTGTGGAAAGGAAACACCGCAAGCGGAGCTGTCGGGCGTAGTCTTGAGGATATGATGGTGGAGAGTGTGAGGTTGGGCTTTCAGTGCGTTGTGGTGTGTTGAAGCTCGAGTCTTCACAGATTGCGACGAGGGCTTGGCAGATTGGGAACAGCGAACAGCGGGCAGCGTGATAATGGCTGTGAGACGAGCGATGTCGGACTGCGACTGATAGCGAATGCCTCGTGCTGGTGTTTTCTCCTGGAAAGTTGGCGGGTTTGATAAATGTTCACAGTTGAGAGATATTGTTGTTGCGGTATTACGGTGTTGCGGCACCTCAGATAAGATAAGCCTATATTGCGACGGGCAACCGGAAAGTGCCGGGCTTGGAAGCCACAGAGCTGCAGGAACCGAGCCGCAAATTAGCGGGAGCTTTACGGCTCGTTTCGTGGCAGGTCGTTTGCAGTGTGCAGCCTGTCTCGTTCCACTCACCTCCCTCTCAATATTGCATCTTCCTCTCTTCCCTCCGAACTGGGGCGATGATCGCCTACTCGCCAACTCTGCCTTTGAAAACCCTCCCTCGCCCCGCACACCCACATCTTCGCGTCTTTGTCCGCGTTATTTCGCGATCGGCACCGACAGGAAACACGGCCTTCGTGTTGTAGGGCATCGATGGAGAAATGCTACGAGAGATCGGCCTACCCTAGGCAGCTGAAGGATTCTCGCGTTTCAGATAAATAGCAAGAGCATGTGTATTACCTACGGCGGCGTGTAATCTGTGAGCATGCGCTCGAGAATGAGGAAGAGCACACGACGTTGGGAGAACACAGTATGGTTATTGGAGACATCGCTTGCAACACCTGTATGCTACCGCCAAGAGCTCACGACAGCGACGGCAGACTGCTGTACTGCACAAATGAAGACACGTCACATACTAGACTCCTTCCATTACCCTACAGTTGCTGGTCAAGGATCCCGGTGAGACGGAGTTCTTCCTTAGCTCTGGGAACCCTACGTGAAACTCAGCATAGCCAAGCACACAAACTGGCCCTTGTTGGATCCGATCATACTTCCCGAAGCTGCCGTTATTTGCTGTCGCTTTACTGCCACAGATTCAGTCATACGTTGGGACTAAGAGGGGATAACTGTCGAACGTAATCCTGGATCACCAGCTTGTTTTTCGAAGGTAGGATGTTCGACGGGATCTCCCGGGCCGTCAGTCTCTCACGCTCTCGTTGTGGCGCCCAAGTAGCAGCTAGTCACTTCCGGCACCTCGCACTCGTGCAATACCTTTCCCGTGTTGACTATTGTCATGGCGTTTGGCTACCGAGCGCACGGAACATAGCGATGCGCCATTTTGAAGCTCCGCATACGGCACTTACTTCAGCCACTTCCTATCGCCGTCCATGAGTTGCGGACGTCGCCCTAGATCTTCTCCTAAGGTAGCTTGTAGCGGATTCCGTTTCGCGGACTTCGCTTTCCAAGTAGGCGGTCAGCAATCTCAGCAGAAAGCATCATCACTACTTATTGCGTGCAGCGTCACCTCGACTACCCTCAATCCACCTGCGTTGCCCTTAAACAGCTTACAAGGCATGAGGGTTATATTATTACAGAGTGTGCTGCTAGCAGAAACAGTAAAGATTTGTTGTTCGTTATGTCAAGGCCCCTGAGATTCTTTTCGGATTGCTGCAGCTCTAATCGCTTAAACACAACTGGCTCATCAACATTCCCCGACGCTGTCAGAGTGTAGGCGCCTTACGAGATCTGATTCCCTCATCTATCTTGTCTAGATGCTTGGCCTCGTCTTTGACTGTGCTTGTTAGAAGCTGTCTACGTTGAAGAAGGAGGACGCGGCATTGCTCGCTGCGTTGATCTCTACTACCTTCTCCCAATATAAGCCGTCTTGTTCTTCCTGGAGCTGACTTCGGAGTAGCGTGAGATAGTTTCTAGGCCACCGATATTGTCCAGAACACATCCACCTGTCTCTAAAGAATAGCGTGATCAAGCCCACATCTCCTTTCTCGGATCCCAAACAGTTCCAGGCGCTGATAATGTTGGATCGTGCCTCTTAGTGGCGATATTTTCCGGGATTGGGCACGCGTAGTTAATGTCAGCGTCCCCACCGCATATCTCTTCATTTTCATGATCTCAGACTTGACTAGGATTTGCGGCTATCATGTTTCTAGAGTGCGGCTTTGGGAACTGTTAAGTGTCAACAGGTCATTCACGTTCCCTTTTAAGTCTGTGTAGGAATGAATGAAACGTGCTAGGAACGTCGATTCCACGATGCGGGCTCTCGTGAGGCTTCCTCTTAGCTCGGAGACTCTGAACAGATATATCGCTTTGCGAACTAGTAATTTCGTCCGAATACTTTCGAAGTCGTTCACCCTCTTCGGTACCCATCAAGAGTGGGCTTCGCTCTATCTTCGCGCTTCACAGCCCCTCTCCAGAGGGTTGTAGTTGTTATAGGTCACCACGAACGCTAGGCTCTCCGATACCTGTTACAAAGACTCAACTATTATAGCCCTACGTCGCTCCTAATGTAGGGCTTTGACAGTCTAGACTTCCCGAAGCTGAGAGGTCGATCTAAGCGGTGTTCCTGTGCGCCTCACACTAGGGTGCGCCAGTGCCTCAAGGCCAACTTTCTTAGCCTATGAGACATCCTTTGTATGTATTGGCGGTGCTATCCTCTTTCGCTCTAGCATTTCAAAGCCCCTTACGCATCTTAAGAGTAGCACACCCATTGGATCGATTTGTTTGTAAGTCTACTAGACTACACCCGCGCGTACTATAGTACAGAAATTTGCAAACCAATCCCTCGCTTGCAATCTGGTTGCGCTAGGATGATTTGACCGTGACAAATTGCACCCAAAATAGGTTTGCTTAGATAAAAGTCATTCAATCAATGCCTCCAGAGGAGTTTCAAGCTGACTAGCAAGAGTAAGAACAGGCTTGCATCAAGGCGAAGGGTCAATCTTAGACCTTATGTATCACTTCACAAAGACGTAAACGAACCCTTCCCTTTTGGGCTACGTCTAGCAAACAAGTAGCAGCCAGACGCTCTTTTCCGTGACTATCAAGCCTTACTACTGCCCCCGCGTATAGTATCCGACCCCGCTAGCGATAAACCCTCCTGCGCGGCACAAGAACTAAAGGGCCCGTCGCAGACATCAGAAGCGAAGCCGGCGCAGGTTCACAACAAGTGGCAGCTACCCTTGGCTTCATGTTGCACTCTGTGGATGATCAAAGTCCCTCGCGATCATTACATCTACCGAAAACACCTCACACGCTTCGAACCGATCTCCATCACGTTGGCTGTCGATTTTACAGTAACTCCAAAAATCGTCTCTGAACATTCGTTATATGCAGCGACGAAGAAAGAGTAAGCAAAAATGCGACGAAAGGGTCTAGGGAAACGGAACTGATGGCACCCTGCGTCACTGCGACGCGCGAGATGACAACAACACGGCGACATGCGTCGAGAACAAATGACAGATATCCAATCTCAGACTCATCCTTTTCCCCCTTCAATCTTAGGTTCTCGATGTCAAGAAGTCCTAGTCATACTTCCTTCGCCTCTCACTTTCGACAGCCACAGCAGGAATCAGGAAGCCTTATCTTCCCATTAAGACTATCGCCATCTTAGACATCGGCCAAATTTGCACCTATTCCACAAGCCACCAGCACATGCTGTCCGTTGTATACTTCATCGTTCTACATACTTGCTATTTGCATTCCGATCGATTCGTTCTACAATCTTGTCGGTTTCCGCCCTTGTCACGTTCTTCCTTTCCGAGAAAGATCGCAGCCAAGTTATGCGAGATAGATGATCTGACCTACTTCAAGGCCACGAAACTGCCACCACTAGCCAATCCCGTAAGAAAACTCACCGAGCAATTTATCTTAGGCGATCGTATAGGAATAGCTACCCCTGTGCTCGACGGCAACTTCTGTAGCGAGGCGGCTACCGAAATGGAGATCTACGGCTAAGACCGTAACAATCCTTCCATTTAAGAAGTGAAAGCAGGCTTGCAGTTCTCCCTTATCAGCTCCGCCCACTTCTGGAGTTACAAGATGTCAGTTACTGCTCGCTCTAAGATATCAAGGGAACTTAGCATTAAGTATCGCAAGCTTCGCAATCGTCTCGAAGGCATAATATCCCTTTAGGATGCAGAGAAGACCGCCGATATCGACATCCTTCTCTAGGAAGTCTTTAATATTGGGAAGCTTACGATCGCCTTATCCGACGCGTGGAACGTACATCTGACGTACAGACTTCCACAAGAGTGACGCCGAGATGTTCCACATACTTTGTCTAAGGCGGCCACTACTCAACGGAGACGCAGCTATAGAGTGAGACCACCGGTTGCAATCTGAGGATTGAGTGATAGATTAGAAGACTAGCAGATAGCAGCTTCACCGACGTCATACGTCGTGATCCGCGAAGTGGTCAACCGAGCGGTACAATATGTTAGATCCTCTCCAAGCAACCGATCTTCCCTCCCGCTGGGTCCCCCTAAGCGAGCCACTTCTTCCGATGTTGAGGTCACGTCAGGGCCTACGGACGAAACTGGGCTGTCAGCGCCGTCTAAGAGGCAAACAAAGTCTCGTGGCACATCACCAAGCTTCGTGCTACTCATCACCTCTGCTAGGAGTTCAACCATAGTGATAATCTGTCGAGTTTTTGCCCTTGCAGCATGAGTAGACGCGCGAATGCTCGGCCTGCTAGTAGGTGTGGCATCTGGATGTACATGCACGTGTCGAGAAGGCCAATACACAAGGGCAACAAACTCCATTCCCTCATCCAGATCTAGGGTGATGCTTTTTACAATTAGGAGAAAAAGTCAAGAATGCGGAGAACTTCCGCGTTATCTCGTTTGACGGCAAGGTCTCGAGCTGAGGATCCCGGATAATCTCCTGATGTAGCTCGAATATCTTTGTTGGGCCCTCGATCGCACAAGATCCAAGCGATGGAGGGATAACTACGCCAGCACGCGATTGCGAGGGCCGTCCAGCCGTGTTCCTGCACCGCATCTAGATCGATCTCTTGCGAGCAATCGAGAAGGCACGCAACACTATCCGGGCGATTTTTTTCCACAGCGCGAAGAAGAGGTGTGAATCCCCAATTATCTCGTATCTCTGTTACGTTGTAATCTCGCTCCTCGGCGTGCTGGAGCAGGAGGCGAATGAAATCCGTTCGACCTTCGCGGGCTGTTACTTCGTGCAAAGGTGTCCAGCCCGCGTTCATACGGATTGTACTGTCAGCTCCAGCAGCAAGCAATTTCTTCGCGCATTCAAGCGTGCCCTGCTGGGCAGCACGGCAGAGTGGTGAGTATCCCTCGTGGTCTACTAAGTCGACTGTTGCGCCGCGGGATAGTAGAAGCTCCACCATCGCCGGCTCGTTATACCAGCTCGCCATTGCTAGCGAAGTCCCGGCAAAGCCCATGCGGCGACCTTGGTCACACACGCTGTCAACATCGCATCCGAGATCGAGAATCGCCCGGGCCAGGTCAACATGGCCGTGCCTGGCAGTGATGTGAAGAGCATTGTGTCCAAACGAGTTCCGAAGCTGAACGTTCGCGCCCCTCCGCAAAAGCATGAATGCCATGTCACATCTGGCATGATCGCAGCATTCAAGAAGTGCAGTGAAGAGATACCCGTTCACTGCGTCTATATCTGCCCCGAAGTCAAGCAGCAACTCTCCGATGCGAGTATGACCATGCCTACGCAAAATCAAAGCATGATACATCAGTGAATGTCTCTAACTAATGTCCCTTGTTGTCCCTGCACTCACCAACCAGCAACGATCAAGGGCGTATTCTGACGATCATCCCTCTTCTTTGCGTCCGCCCCCGATGTGAGGAGGAGTCTGACCAGCTCCTCGTTACCCTGCAGGACGGCTTCGAATAGAGCAGTGCGATCCGGGCGCCCAACACGATCAATCTCCGCACCCATCTCCAAGAGCGTGCGGACTGCCGCCAAATCGCCAACGTATGCGAACTTACACAAAGCCGTGAAGCCGTCCTTGTCTTTGATTTCCAGATCTTGGCCGTGATCAAGAATCCAAGTTACCAACGGAGAAGAGTCACAGAGGTCGCGCGGAGTCGCTCCTTGAGAATCTTTTGCGGACGAGTCTGCGCCCTTCGCTATCAGAACTCTCGTCACAGAGGCACTGCCGGCCTCAGCAGCATAGTGGAGCGGCAGCCGGCCGTCATCATCGTCGGGGTTGATCTTGGCATCGTTGCGGATCAAGTAGTTCACGATATCAACGTTTCCCGCCCTAGATGAGATATGCAATGGTGTTTGTCCTCTTGAGTTGAACGCAAACACCGCTGAAGGGTCCTTCCGCAAGGCAATCCTCAATTCCGGCAAGTTGCCTGCCTCGACTGCAGAGAATATGGCATCCGCGTAGTGAATCCTCGGCAGGCTCGACAAATCCTGCTTTTGACGGATCGCCGCGTACAGACGCTGTTTCGCCCCAGCTTGTCTCTCCCCATAGTTTGCTCCTGGCGATACTCCAAAGATACCATACAGAGCGTAGGACATGTCTTCTTCGCGGGTGGTCGTCCTGCCCTCCATCCACCCTAACTTGGCCTCGACACTAATGTTCACGCTGTTGTCGTAATCCTGCAGTACCGGCACGGGGATGCCGGTAATTTTCGAGATCCGGGTTTCGAGCCCCGGACCGCAATAAGCTGCGCTAGAGCCGTACCTGGACGCTCCCTTATTCCCGATGACTTGCCACTTTCTGGTCACGAAAATCACCGTACGCGGCGCGAGTAGCTCTTGTAAAGTCCAACCACGCCGGAACCACTGACTGACTTCGAAGCTCCGGTGGTCATTCACTGTCTCGACGTCTGTAAGATATGCAACGCACATATCTGCTCGTCGATACCACTCAAACATCAAGTTCACAGCTTCGGACAATTCTGCGGCACTCTCCTTGTTGATGCAAACAGTATCACACCAGATGTGCATGACTCCAGGGATGTTCTCTCTAACGAATCTTGAAAAAGCGACCACTTTCCTAAAGCCTTCGCTGTCGACTCGTTCCTTTCTCTGGCAGTCTTGGAAAGTGGTTTCATCGCGCTCTAGCCATCGATGCGATACAGCCACGTATCTGGGAACGGCTTCCACGCCTTGGTATTCGGTGAAGTCAAAGCTCTCAATATTTAGCAATCTCATCCTGCGTCGCTGATGAGGAGTCGACGATTCGGTCTGGAGATCTCAGGCAGTTTGCTTGTCTCTTGGCTCGTTCCTAAGGATCATTTATGACGTCAGATTAATCATATGTCTTCTCCATGGACATACTCCAGGCGGACTTGCTTTCCGAGTATCGCTTGAGCAATTCTGTCTCTGCAATGTGGGGGGGTGTTATGTGGCTTTGCTGCCCGACAGATCAGGGGAGCGTTGTCAAGTCGTGTGAGATATCGACGGACGCATCTGTTACGGAATCCGAGCGCTAAGGCCCCCGAATCAAAGAGCGGTCAAAGGCACTCCGGCGCCCCGTCAAGTGCTGACCACTATGCTCGAAAAAGCCTAGGGCGAAGTAGTGGGATTTGAGTACAGTAAACCTTCCATCTGAGCGACCGACGGATGGGACTGGAGCGAACTAGGTCGTCGTATGGGGTCGTAGTGCGAACAATGAGTATAGAGTTATCGTTCAACGCTTGACTATCCTTCTTAGTTCAGGGCTATAGGCTTGCTTTTTATACTATTTAGGTTAGCAATCTCCGAATTGTGGCTGATTCTTAGGAACATCCATCCCTAAAATCACCTTAAGCCGTTGAATCCGTCTGAGGTCTCGAGTTCTTCTCTGACCTTCCAAGTAATCAGTGCTAGGACCGCCCAATTGCGGCTCTATCTACTAGTCGAACCTTCGATCTCGCACCATACCTGTTGACGGGAAGGCCTAGAGAAGATTGAATTATCTCAAAAAGGCGTAGTTACCCTCTGATCAGTCGGAGGAAGCTCAGCTAGGCTTAATCAACGAATCTTATGAAAGCACTACCCTTCCTACTACTAACTCTAGACTTCAGATTATCTTGTTTTCAAATAGTATATGGGAGGCCTGTCGGGTAGAAAAGCGAGGCGAGTAGGGATTGTACTTAACTGAAGTCCCAATAATTGCGAGTTCGAAAACGCGCTCCTACGACATCCTCTCCGTAGTAGGCACGTTCGCCAAACTACATTTGGCCTTAGAAAACACCTTTGTCTTTATCCTCGTAGCTATGATGAAATAGTCCAAAGGCATGCATCCGGCGGAAAGAAGTGCTGGCACAGACTAGTTGCCATCTCTTAGAGAACTGAGGATCTCATTCTATAGCTCCTTCCGAATGATCGTGAAGAAGGGCTCCTACAGTAGGAGATAAAGCGTCTGATACGTCACCGAGCTTTCTCGATGCCCTAAGAATCCTTGTTGTTAAGGTCAGGCAAATGGAACAATTTTCATGGATTTTGGAAGCACTTGCTCGTCGGAGGACATGAAGACAGGGAAGAGGGTTGGAACAAGACTTGTCCTTCGGGAATCACTACCTAGTAACAACGATTTCAGAGCTGCGAAGGCATACTCGTCGACAAGACAAAGGTTTTTGCTGTAAAGTAGAAGACACGAAGGATGTCTGAGAGAGCTGATCCTCCAGTCCTCTAGCGGTTGGGCGAAGACAAAGTAGCAACGTAGTCGGGATTCTAATACATGCCTGTTGGGGAAAGGAGAGTCGATGCTTCAGGCTATTTTACTTCGCTTAGGACCTTCAGCGATAAGGGCAGCGATGGAGTTAGTGATAAGGAAGTCGCACCAACGACGCTCCCTAACATTCAGTCTGCATATATCGTAGTTGTGCATAAGACGAGTCTGGAGGCACCTAGGTCTTCACGCTGCGCTCGAAGGAGACCCGGGAAGAGCGAGGCGTCGCGGTGGTCGCAGAGTAGTGCATGGCATTGGAGGTGTGATAGATACCAAGGGAAAAGCAGAGGAACGTAGTGCATGGAGAAAGAAGACAACGACTTTGTCAGCGTTTTGAACGCAAACATTTCGTGTGGTCGGGGCAGGCAGCAGCTGAAGCGAATCCGGACGAGACATTAGCGATCTATAGAGTCTAAGAGCGGGCTGGTTTTAAATACTTTTCCGGGAACGCACAACAAAGCAGGCAGTGGGTGGCGAGTAAGGAAGCGGAGAGAGGACGAAGTCGGCATAAGCAGTTTCAGAAGACGAGCCGCAAAAGTCAAAATCGCAGAAAAAGAGCCGCTAAAGTCCACAACTCTACTGCTACAACAGATCGGTCTTGGTTGGAAGCAGATTAAGATTTCCATACTCTGCCTTGATTGCTAGGCGTCACTAAGCGGAAGAATCCTTGGAGTCGATCTCTCGACAAAGAGGAAATGCAAATTAGCTTGAAGGGGATTGCAAAAAGAGTACAGCATAACTACTCTGAGTAGCCACTATACGATTCGTCGTAAGGCTCTCGAAAACTCTCGGGGAGCTTTGCTTCAGTCCTTGTCGAGCTTCCAGACCACCCACTTTGAGCAGCAGTGTCTAGCGTCGGCACATTGTATATCGTGAGGACCGATGGCGCGTATAGTGCTCTGCGCTCGCTGTTGTGTGCCGCTCGCTTTTGAGGCAGCTGTGTATTCGCGACGTAGGTAAGAGCACACGATAGCTAAGCTTCACCAGAAGAGCCTTTTGGCAAAGCAGTGCCATGTGCAGTGTCCTATTAAATGGCCATACGCTAACAGTGCATCTCGCCGCTCTTGCAGGGTGTCACACGTACTTTGCTTGAATTTGTCTCCTACATCGCTATGCTCGCCTCCCCCGCACCTCTATTGTCGCCGCACTCCCTTGTAGCTTCCGAGACAACAAGTCCTTATCAGCGTTTAGGGTGCAGTGGCTATTTGTTCTGTTCGTCTCAGAAGCTTATAGCCCCTATTGAACGGCATTCCTGGTTAGTCAAAGCTGCCGGTGAGGTAGAACACTTTCGTATAAGAAATACGCTAGAGTAATGATTGATGAGAAGAGAAGATAGTTGTATAAATTGCCTTATGACGAGGACGTACGCGCGTGTGGGTGTTGGGAGGAAGGGAAGCAGATCCGCAAAATCCCAATTGCCGAGCTCCGACGAGCCGCAAAATCCCAATTTGGCTAGAGGTGTGAGCCGCAAACTGCCCTCGACTTTCTGCACAAGCAACTCCGTTCATCTCTCATTGAACCTCTCCGCAAATCGTGTCACTCCACCGGCTTATTCCCTTTGTTTTTGGCCGCTTACTACAATGTAGAAAATGGGAGAAAAATGTGACCCTAGTACCAAAACTGAAAAATTGGGATGTTGTCCGGCGTATCTGTTGTAAGACTGGCAACTGAACTACTCGCTCCTCAAACTTTGCATAATTGTTTCCGAAGAGAGGGGAGTCTTTGATGCTGTTGCGTTCCAGATGTGTTGGACTGATGGGTGAATTGTTGTTATTGACTTCCAGGACCAACTTCGACAGAAGCCTTGAATTGCTTCCCCACCATCCATTCGGCTCCAGTATCTATACCGTGCGCGTTGATCGTCTTGTTCGGCATCGACAATTGTTCCGAGGTTTATGTGAGCGTGACGTGGCTTAGCTATAAGTACATTATGGCGGCGTTCCTCGGCCCTTGCTCTTTCCCGCTCGCGTCGATATTCTGGGTGTGTTGTTCATTGCGAAGTATAGTTGTCCAGCAGCCCAAGGATAATTGGCAATCGATTTACGTCGAACGCTTGGGATTACTCAGAACTCTCATACTTCAAAAGGTTGTCAGAAATAGCGGGGGAATACAGAGAGAGGCGTAATAAGAGCTGTAGAAGGAAAGGCAGGAAGAATCGCAAAAGGAGCCGCAAATTAAGTCAACAAGGGAGCCGCAAAATGAGCCGCAAGTTTAGTAGATGTGAGAGAGTACGTGTTGACGTAGTCTCTGAGAACAGGTCTTGTAACTGCCTATGGCGTAAATACCTAGTTGTCAGGCTGAGAATGACAAAGGGTGGTTCCTGAAAAGACCCCAGGTGTATGATCTTAGGATGGAACTTTTCTGTGAGTGATTGTGAGTTCCAATCCCTCCACCATCCAAGGGTAGAGTCCACAAGATAATCCTCTCCGAGCTGGTACGCAGAGCGTCTTGCACTGCAAAACAAAGCGTAGGGTGAAATTTTTAGATCTTCTTACCTGGCTCCCAGGTCTAAGTCATGATTTCAAAGGTGGCTGTGTTCCTGAGGCATGAGCACTGGACGCGGCTTCACATGCCATCTTAAATCTTGCGTCTGAGTCGCAAAGTACTCGTAGACAGCGGATCGAATGCAGTTGATGTGTATTCTACCGTTGTCATTTACGCGATGACAAGACGTCGAGGTTGCCATGTTGGAGTCGAAGTTTGGAATTTGAGGTAAAGGCGAGGCGGCGGAGGAGGAGGTTTCGCCGAGCCGACATCCTCGCTCCACATCGATAAGATTGCCGACAACCAGCCGCAACAACAACAACAACGACAACGATGAACAGGACGCCGTTCTGAGCCGTTTCGAGCGGTTTCTCGAGCTCTTGTGGCAAGTGCGCCAGCATGGTCAGGGTCAGAGAGGCGTCGTCTCGTCTGCGTCCGTCTCGAGAGGTACGCTTCTCCGCATCCTTGAACTATGCGACGCCGAAAACTAATTCAATCCTTGTGTAGAGCCAGCCCCAAGCACCACCTTCTTCTTCTCCTCCTCCTCTCCGATCTCCATCGCCTCCGCCCCGCTCTCAACAACTCTCGACCGCTTCCCCGATCGAGGTATGCCTCGCCGACATGGCCGCTCACGGCGGTACCACCACCGACATCCCCAACGAAGCATTTGAACCGTTCTTTGCGACATGGCGCGCCATGTGCATCGAAGACGTCCCTATCGCACCAAAGCTGCCCGCATTCCTCGCATGCACCGTTCCCAACTCGCACACTCTCGAAGCGCTGCTTTTTGAGCCCCTCTCGACGCAGACAAAACAGCAAGTTCGTGGCATGATGAGAGAGAAATGCTGGGATCTCGACATACTACATACCTACGCTTTGTTCGGCAACGACGGTCTCGGCAGCTACCGCTTCATCGCCGCTTTGCGCGAGCTGTACAAAGTTGAGCCTGACTTGCACAGTGCCTTGGTGCACCTTCGCAAAGCGAAGCTTCGGCGGAGAGCTGGCCTGGCCGGGGCTCAGCGCATCTCCGTTGACAAGGACTGGCAGCCATGGGACGTGCAGAATGCCCTTGAAAACGTTGCGAAGAAACGTGGTGTGAGCTTGGCGGAAGACACAATGGCCGTGCGAACTTGGGCGGTGCAGAAGGGGTACAGGAAGAAGCGAGAGGTGGGAAAGAGGAACCTCCTGGGAAATCACATAGAGGACAATGGTACTGGGGCTGAACAGAGCGGTCCCAGGGAAGATTTGGGGAGGTCTGCGCGTCTTGAAGACGAGGAGGATAGCGATACGATCGCCGTGGCTACTCGGAGAAGACATGATAGCTGCGGAAGCGCACCAAAGGGCTCGTCCGACCGCACTACATCTATCCATGACGGCTGCGAGGCGGACAAAGAAAATTGTGAGCCCCCAGATCGTGACCAGAGCGGCGCAGAAGACCCAGATGAACGTGAGGATTTTGACGACTACGAAGACACCCCATTCGATATCAATGAGCCAGCATCTCCCAGCGTCGAGATTGGCCGTGGCCATCAACCACCACCGCCGCAGCAGCGTGGTCATTGCAGCGGCGATGACGCAGACTCCATGTTGTTTATCTGTTCCCCAGATCGCTGCAGTCGCACTGACCGTCTTGAGCTTAGCGGCTCACGGTCGCACGGCAACGCCAACGCCAACGCCAACGCCAATAACGCTCACGACACTTCTTCCTTCCAGCATCAGCGTCGCGAAACGACTTTCTTCCCCATCCGCGAGACGATCTTGACAGACAATCGCAATCTCTCCCACCTCTGGTCACCCACGAATGACGTCGACTTCGCCGAACTGCTGCTCGAGTCCTCCTCTGATCTCCCACCCTCGCCCACGAAAACTGTCACCTCCGCGGCGAATCTCGCATCAGACGAATCCGAGATGATGAAGCGACTCGATCCTTTCCAAGACACTCGCCCGCCACAACGCCCACGAACCGGCAATGAGCCTCCCACTCGCATTCATGCGTGGCTCGAAATGCTTGCGCCGCCAGCAGACGTCATCTCGCAGCCCGAAAACCGCCCGCGAGCCGCAAACGCCACCGTGGTTGACGACACTGGAAAGCCGCTGCATCTCATTGTAGTCCCAGCCCTCCCCGATCAGCCCTTCTCCGGCCGAGTGTTGGTCACGCTCTCGGTGCCGCAAAAGTTACTCTCGATGTACATTGTTGGGGACGCCGCACCGCTCGATGCCACAGCACAAGCCGACATTCGCAGATCCGTACTCCAAGAATATAAGCTAGACAGCATAATGCCGGACGACGATACCATCCGCACGACCGTCCATACTCTCCCGGTATCAGTCAATATCCGTGACGAGGTCATGCTTGCATGTGCTGCTGTCAACGCCCTGTTTCCCAAGTCCGATTCACCGTCATTTGGCGCACCACTGCTTTTCGTTCTGAAGAGGGCTGTTGAGTGCTGCTATGGCTACTTTCAGGGCCATCATGTCAAGTTCGACTATGGATCAGAAAATGTTATGGCACTGATGAGTGATCCACCAGTGCCGCCGGCTTGCGAGCAAACCCGCCATGGCGCAGTCAGCCATGCATGTGACGTGGAAAAGTTTTTGCGGAAGCAGGTTGAGCATCTGGAGCGCCACATTGACGGCAGTAGAGCCTTGCGTGCCATTCTTCGCTCTTCGCTAGATCTGTACCATTCCCAAGAAAATTCCGAGGAGGCCACGGAAGAGCAAATGCATGCCGAATACCAGCGCGTCATTGACAGCGCCAAATCGGAGCAGGCGCGGGCTGAGTTACGTGCTATACGCGATCGTGAGATTGCACTTTCGCTCCAAGAAAAGGCAAAGAAACAAAGCCTTGCAGAGAGTTGGACAGCTCGCTACATCATCCTTCGCTTCATACATGATGCGTTGTCTGTCGCAGTTTGCGACTCCTTAGATAAGCTCGATGACTACCGGGGGAAGGCCAGAGCTGCGGAGATCGATGTGCGAAAGGCGATGGAAGCCAGCTTGGCGAATGCTGAGCAATAGTTTTGAACGAAACTCACAGCCTGGGTTGTCATTGAGTGAGCGCATTTTCTCACGCCGTGTAAGACAAAGTAAGGATCATGAGCTACGACGTATGAAGTATGGATATCCAACATGTATATTATCAAAAGACTACTCGTTTCAGTGTATGACAAACAATGTCTCTGGCAATTCGTACTCGTGTTGCAGACCACTTCTATGAGCTGCGGATGACTGGAACACTGAGCGTGCCAGACGCCCGAAGACGGAGAAACATCGACTACTACACGAGAGCGGAGCCCACTTGTGTGTTCGAAACCAGTGGCTTTCTTCCTACTCTCGTGATTCTCCGGCCTCATGATTCATCGTCCGTCTCTCCTCGCTTTTAAAGGCATTGAGATGTTATTTGGACCATCGAGACGTCGTTGGAATACGGATCCTGCGACGTCTTTGATTTCCTTTCTGGAACAAATCTGGGTCTGCTCGCAGTATGAGAGCAGAGTTGAGATGATTGCGCATGTTAGACAAGCAAAGACATGTTTCAGCCATATTGGTATCCGCTTATTGGTCCCGTCGCTGACTACATCCTTTCACTAGAAGCACTCAGCCTTACTGTTGCATTTCCTGTCTGCCCCAGACATCGCTCTTTCTCTCCTACCTCTCTATCCTCTCTATCATGTCGTGCTTGACACCCAGGTCTTGCCAATGATCTTGAAAATCAAGGAGGCTCTTAGTTTCACCTCATTGCCGGTGAGCAATTCCGAACTCCAGTGTGATACTTCGCTGATTCTGCTTAGATATTCTACGTCAACATCGACTGCAAGGTCGTTGCTTCCGTAGCATCTCACGCTACACTATGCGCACCTCCAGCAAGGGAGGGTGTTCGGACGACGAACGTCCTTGTAAGTTACATTGCTCCTCTCAGCAATCAATTCCCCAGGCTTTCACAGCTTTCTCACGAAACAGAATGGATTCGAGACTCACGAGTAGTTGCTGTCGATCCTGCCTCACACTTTTTCGGTAAGATCTAAGGCGATCATGGCATTCCGAAATTCATCATCAAGGACATTTCAATGCATGGGGAGCTGTGGGCAAAGCTTGACTGCGAGGCGGAGAAGATCATTGCCTGCGGGCAACGGCGACTACGCGATGTCCATTGCGCAGCGTGGTATCGAGGTGGGTTATGGTGCTCCTGTGGCATCTCTTTCGGAAGGTTGCCGGACTAGGGGTTTGCTTGGTCAGATCTTCTCAGCACCAAGGAACCCTAACGCAGAAGTTTCCACGCTGTCAGAGGGTGATTACGCTCGAACAGCTTCAACGTCAAGATGAGAAGAGAGGCCTTGGAGGAATCTCTTATTCCGTCACAAGAGGTCATGCTAGTTCCGTGGTGGTATTTCCATCGACGGCTTTACCGTTGGGATGCCAGCCAACTGCAATTGCTCCTTCAAGACGAACTCGGAAAAGTCTTGCTGTAGTGCTAACACGGATACTCTAATAGGCCCATACTGTTAAGAGGGCCACATTTTTGCCGAGTTGAACAACCGTCAGTCGCGCTACTTGGTTCGACTTCGTCCAAAAGAGGGAGACATGTCTGAAAATACTTACAGAGTTCAACATCAGAATGGAATTGAGCAAGAAAGTGGGATGAACAAGTGATGTATGATTTTCGAGAAGCAGCGAGTTTTATGTCGCTCTCGCTGAAATCTGCATAGGAGGTTTCACATACAGAGGAAGCCCTTGACATACCTGACAACGATATAAGCAGCGAGTATACACAGGCAAAAGCTGAGATCGAGCATCCACGGCCGGTTGTCCTACCGAAGAGGACTCCAGATCTGCCACCGATTCCTGGGGGAATATATCGGAAAAAGCAACAGACCCGCTCTTGCAGGCATCCAACAGCTCCCCATTGCCGAGTCTTTAGGCCACTTAGTTCTCTACCACCAACTTCATTGATGACAAGTACAACATTCGTGATTCCGGTCACTGTCCGCTCAAAAGCGCGACATCGTCTGATGGCTGACGTATCTGCAGCGTGGCCAGCTTCAATCATGCTTCGCCTAAGTTGACGGCTGCTAGCAAATACGGCAAATTCAATCAACAATTTGAACGCACTTCATCACAGCAAAGGTATCTCATAGGTAGTCAGTAGCGCATTCTTCGCAGTTCATGGTCATGCATCTGTCAACACTGAGGGCGAGCTTTGGGATCTCTCCTAGACGCATCTATAGTTCTACGTCTCGGAGGAAATTCCCTTGAGCCTACGAACAGCGTTAGGAGAATTCCTCGATTGGAGGCTAGCCCCGAGAAGCATTCTATTCACCTCTGGAAAATCTCTTTAGAGTGCCGCATTATCGAACACCTGCATCGTGCCCGGGCTATGGTCTCTTACCAGGCGGCTGATAACGATCTAGCATGTGTCTAGGGCTGGACTGCCAACTCGCTAGAGAAATGACCGAATTACGCACAAGGCCAAACCGTGCGTGGAGGCTACACGACACATGCGCTTTCTTGCTCAGACGACACAGCACTCTCCCTCTGTAGTCGCTCCTTCCCCTAGGGTAGCAGAAAGCTCTTACCAATAGCAGGACATGATCAAATGATAGTATGTCAATCTAGGATATGTATGTTGATACGACTATCGGTGGTAGAGTGTCTCTACCTTTCTCGGTGAAGTATTGCCTAGCAAACATAATACCTCTCTACGATCACATTCAAACTTGTTGCCGTGAACACTACTATACGTTGTAGGTTTCATGCCTAATCACTTCCCGAGAGCGGATCATCAATAGCACCGGCATCGCTTGCATTCCAGACAGGGGAGCGGGAAGCCTGGGCATGTTTAATCCGGAGGAGGAGCGATCTCCTCCGAAATACGGGCAAGTTGTTTTTCCTGTTTTCTCTCTCCGCAGGCGGCAGCTCCTTTGAAGGTGATGACGAGAGGTGTAAAACTTGCAGAAAAGATCACATTGATCTGCTTTTCGACGACAAGGTAGGGGAATGCTCAGGATACGTAGATGACAAGAAAGAAGGAGTGACTTTGTTCGACCTTGCGACTGCCTATATATACAGCTTTCAGTCTGACTCATTCAGACTGGATAGAGCCGTCTCGTGCCTCGGTGACTTAGCGATGCAGAAAACTGACATCAAGGCTGCCGCCATATACTCACTCATTCCGGGTCTTGGTCGTCGAAGCGTAGGGGAATGCAGCTAAGTTCAACCTGTCGCGTGAGCGACAGCCTGTCGATCCTGAGGGAAACGGACGATGAATCGACGAAGCATCGAAGGCCAGTAGCCCTCTACTGCTGCCCCTGCGCGATTCAGCTAAACATTAGCGACCAAAATAGGTTGCTTAGTTCGCAGGCTGGCACTCCAGCAAAGTGATTTTTTACTTCTTGCATTTTCAACACCGTTGTCACCGCTTTTGTCTTCCTCATTTCGCTACCCCAAAAGTCCGGATTCCTGCGACATCAAATTACTATGAAAGCGCTGCGTTGTGCCCAGTCGCGTCAACGATCAGTGTACAACACTTTGAGGCTTGGCGTCGACAGCAATTCCTTCTGCGTGAAAACTCAAGGTTGACTGAAATGAATGCTTATCCTCGACGGAATCCTCTCCGAGGAACGACTGCGGTCTCGATTATGTTCCACTTCTCGATGGGATACACAAGTTCGAGAGATACAACAGAGTCCTGGCAGGGATTCGCCGCCAAAGTATCGCTCATTAGAGATCTCTACAGGCGCTCAGCCTGTCTTGCCGCTTAATGCCCCAGTCGATTGTCTCTTCGCTGCTTTGATCTCCCGAAGTACGATTGGAACATCGCCGATGACGGAGACCATCGACAGGGAGCCGCTCTCTCTCGATCCTCCGCCGCCTACGCAGCTATGCTTCAAGCCTGACGAGCGATCAAGCGAGTGAACTCGCGCGACTGTCACATTTTACGTTTGGAAAAAGTGCAAAGTCGTGGCTTCGCCGCTTCATACAGGGCCACAGCGAAGCATTCCTGACATCGAGCCCTGGATCCCTGGGCATGGATAGTTCGCTTCTGGGGAAGTTTACCGAGACATGGTGGTGACGTGATACGTTAGACGACCCTTGCCATGCGTTTCGGACAAAGCTTCGCGACGTCTATGCTATAGTGGGAAGTGACGCCGATCAGCTGGACAAGCGCCAGAGAGTGCTGCCAAGTCGGGGGCAAGCCGGCGGCGAGGGCGTGAGAGATGGACCCTCGAACGACGACGCTCTTGACAGCACCGTTCTAATATTTTACGATACCCTCATCCGTGGCAAATTTTCAATCGGCCAATGGGCACACTCCAAGTTGATTCATCGTTCCGAACATGCTCCGCTTGAGCTCAGAGAGCGTTCGTCCAGCAAAGAGCAGCACTAGCTGGGTCGTATTAATCATTCCCTTGATAGTCTTGTCGTTAGAATGACTATTATCATCGTCGAAGTGTCGAGGAGACGATGATTCTCGCTAGGCATCTACGATATCCCATCAGCTCAGAATGGCAAGTGAAAGACTGTTGCGTCAGGGATGGAATCCGTTTAGAGTAGAGAGACGTCAAGTTGGAAAGGTGCTGAAGGTGATGACCTGAGGGATAGCGAAGCACAGCGAAGCGAGTCTGATGACGAAAAGAGGTCCGAAGAGTGGAAGACGAGCGCAAAAAGAGAAGGTCGAATGGGGCGATGGGTCGGATGATCAGCGCCCTCCCTATACTGTTTCCTTTCCAGGACGACGAGCGAAGAATGCTAGGAGGTACTGAGATGATCGGAGCTATCGTAGCGCAGCAGTATAGCATCGCCGGGTGAGGCATTTTCAGAGGTGAGATACAAACATTAGAAGACATGGTGTGTCCAATCCGTAGCTCATTTCACGAAGGCGTACGAGCAGCTGCACGGGACATGCAGTGTCGAACGAACAAAGAGCAGCTTTGCTACAGGTACAAGGCATCTGCACCGGTAGAAGTTAATCGAGGGAGGATGCTAATAGCTCATACAATCAGCTTTCTCATATCAGGGAAATTTAGAGGAGCTATGTACAGTATATATCGGAGATCTGCTATGAAAAGGACATTTCAAGCGAATTCTTACCGGCATCGACATTTGTCTCCTCATCAGTGGTCCCAGATGTCGTATATCCATACGACAAGAGGTACTAAGTGCAGTACGCTTCTAAATCAGGTATGACAAAAGTTCCATCCCGGAGCATCATCATACATCTATACACAGCCACTTTACCCGTGGTATTTATACTCTATCTAGGAGAAAAGACGCTGGCCGGCCCCCCAGTAGGAGACCCCGAGCAAGTGCGATGATGGGCGGCAGCATTTGGCTATTCTCGATTGGTCGGCAAATGATTCTTCGAAAGACTTCTCGAAGAAGCTTGATGCAAAAAACTTTTTTGATATTTCTGTTTCTATACTACATCTCCTTGAGAAAGATGAGGTGTCAATTCCCAAGCGAATAGGACAATCAACTCAAACAAGTGAATGTAGGGCATATATTGTCTTTGCATAAAACTCGTTTCGTAATGCCGGACGAATTGGAAAAGCTTGCGGGTGAGTGATCGGATACTACTACCAAGCATCGATCTAGAAACGTCTTGATCTGCTACCCTCAGAGGCACACGCTTTTCTGTATATCTGTTCTCGGCGTCGTGCACATGCAGCTCAGGTCCTCTAATGGTGTCAAGTAAGTGACTGCAATTAATGCGCTTAAATAAAAAAGCAAACATTCGATGTAGTTCTCCACGCTGTTGACGCTGGGTCACTCCCCATACTAACTCGAGAGAGTCTGTGACAGACGCAAGCAGCTTCGCTACGAAACCCCTGAGAGATCTCAAGCCCCATATGGGATCCGGAAAATTTTCTTTGACTCCAAAATAATCAAAACTTCAATCATCCCGGACGGTTTACGGTTGTGCGAGGGTCAGTGCTTGCAGGCTTCAAGTCCACCGAAAAAGGTGTTCTCGAAGAAAATTTGATACAATAAAGGCGACATGCTGCTAAGAGGGCATTTTTGCCGTCCCATTTCGTGCTGTTGAGGCAATGCCGACGTTGTTAAATGAGGACTTTGCGCCTGTCATTCCTCTCAGAGGTACCATCAGTGCCCCTAGCGATCCCATGCCGCTGTCGTATATTGCCGGGACACTCGAAGGAAACCCCGACATGTACGTCGACTGTGCGATCTCGGGCGGCGAGCGGTGAGTCCCACGCGCACGAGAAACCCTCGTAAAGGCGGGTCTTCTGCCGATCGTTATGAGACCTAAGGAGACCAGATCGACGGCACTACAGTCAGCAGTGGAGCTGCTTCTTTAGCACTTCACGAGGCATCTTCTCTCGTATTGGCTACGCAAGTTCTCGGGGGGATATGGACAGAGGCACTGGGCGGGGTTCTTGCAACTTCCATCCTTTCATCTCTTACGTCAGGCCTCATTACAGACAGTAGCAGGTGGCCGAAAGTATTATCAGCTCAAAGGCTTGAGACTCGTAGAGGGAAGTGGAACTCAGAGTGCCGGCCTCTCCCAGGATCGTTATACGCTTAGGACCTCGTCCCAATCGATCGGTCCGCAATTGGAAGACCTGAGGCTTACGCAGCAACAAGGTGTGCTATGGTTGACCTGTTTATGTTATTCTGCTCACACCTACATCGTCGAGATTGAGCTCAACTCCACTATCGATAACCCCTTAGTGGACGCAGTAGAGCGCAACGTTCACTACGGCGGAAACTTCCAAGCTGCCTTCGAGACCTCTGCGATGGAGAAAACAAGACTTGCCCTCCAGATGTCGGGAAAATTATCTTTCCCCGGTCCTCAGAGTTGATCGACCCAAAGACAAATAACAAGCTGCCTCCGAACCTTGCTTTCGACGACTCAGTCCTGTCTTTCACATTCAACGGCGTTGACATTGAAATGGCCGCTTATATGTCAAAATAGCATTCCTCATAAACCCAGTTAGCTCGCACGTACAATCTGCGGAGATGGCAGGTATCAAGCAGGGTTTATCGAGCTCTAAATCAAATACTACCTGAACGGGCACGAATTGCTACAAAAGCCACAGTCTTGCCATTGACGAAAGGCATTAATCGTACTCCGGACGGCGGGGACGGAGTCGTTTTGTCGAGCGTGGACCGGCTCGTGGAACAACTTGAAAGTCTCGTAGAACAGTCTATTGAGGAAACGGGATCCTTGTGGTTGCAGCATAGCATCCAGTGGTGCGTTGGAAAGAAGAACGAAGGCGACTAGGAAATTGGATTACTTGTCAAAAACCTAGAGCTCCTGACGCTGTCGTCGTGCTACTTCCTGCAATTTAGGGCAGCGCGGCCATGGTGCAAGCGGGAGCAGATTTATAACCTCCGCCTTTGCCTAGAAAGAGAAATCATATGTGACACCCTCGGTAATAACTGATTTCCGCTGTGTCGCACTCACTCGCGACTTCTGAAAGACGAAGAAGGCGGGAGAAAGTTGAAGAAATCGATTTCTTAGAGCGTTCAGACCGCTGCCGGACGCAGAGAAAGCCAAATCTCGGTGCATCATGTACCGGCGCTCGCTATAGATACTACCATCATCAGAGTAGGTCTCTGCAAGAAGTAGTACCAGCACCGGCAGGTGAGATGGGAGAATGCTATTATGAGAATGAAGCTTCGAAGGGTCAAAGCGGCAGACTTGGTATGTCTATCAGTTCTGAAGTGCTGCGGGCGTTCGGACGCCACTATGCATGAGCTCTGAGGCCAACGACGAAAGATCTTGTTCTCGTAGCCGGAAGTGAAGTTGATGGCTTGTATTATCAATGCGAGATTGCTTACATTCCTAGGAACATGTCGAAGTAATCGCAGACAACGCGGCGACTATTGATCTTGCTCTTTCGGCTTTCATAGCACACGAGAACGTGCGACAGCTCTTGAGCGGCAGCGGTCAATTGACAGTTGTCTTCGTTTACGAGTCTTGCTTGAGAATTAGCAAGGTTGTCGGCATAATAGGTGACTGCTTACCGATGGCATGCCGTGCGCCACACACACGATAATTCGTAGTGCGGGCAAAGCGTTAGGTGGTTTGGGCGTGCATGCTTGGGGCCATCGCCCGCGGACGTTTGGGTTTCGTCTTTAATCTCGGCCAAGGTAAGTGCATCCAGCTCTGCTAATGCTTCCTCCCTCCAATGGGCAGTGTAGCATCAACGTCTTCGTCGAGCGCTCTGAGAAGGTTTGTGAAAGCGGATTGGGCTAATGAGTCAGAAGAGTGAGCAACCTTCCCAGAGCAGTGTCGAGGAAGAGCTAAGCAAAGGACGCTGTCAAAATCACTGAGTAGGCGTAGCGGACTCACTGACCTAACTCTTCTTGATCGAACGATCTCGAGCGCTCGCTTGTCGAAGATGGTATTGCGACTTCTTCGCGCTGCACCACAGCCCTTCGCGGGCATCAACGTTCTCTTATCGCGAGACACACATCACACGCTTGGAGGTGCCTACTGTCGCCGTCGAATTTTTGCCACATCCCCTCTGGAGATATTGACCATTGTGTCTTCGACAGCAGCTCCCGTCACTGGAAAGTCGGGTTTCACCCTTGCACGGTCGGCGAGACAGGGCGCGGTGGTCGTTGAGGGGAGCGGTGGACGGTGGTGCGGAGATCCCGTGCGGAAGATCCAAGTGAGGGACCGGCACCACCGAAGGAAATGTAATAGGAGGTGCTGTCGAGAGTATCTAGATCTGTGAAAGGGAGTTGGTGTTGTGAGGGAAGGCACGATTACGATTGCGATTGCGAATTCGAACCAGAAGGCGCAACAGGAGCCGCGAAGTTGCGGGCCGCAAAGCCACAAATCACAAACCGCAAGCCACGCCAAATTTAACATATATTCAGATCGAGTGCTCTCCCCTCTCCCTCCTACCTGTTACACGCACTCACTTCGCTATGCAGAGGTGCTCACCGTTCCCACCAGCGATACTCTACCTATTATGTGCGAGTGTCGATGATGTCTATTATGTGCCAGACAACAACATCGTGCGAAAGGCATCCCGAATCCCCCAAATTCTGCTACAGCCATCAAGCGCTCATTGCTCTTCTTGCGCCCCACGATCGTCAAATAGGGCAGAGCGCTCCGTCGCCTATATCTGGAGTGCCTCAATCTCCCGCATGCTGAGCCCAGAAACCTGTTGGTGCGGCTCCGCGCGCGCTAGGCTCTCCACGGCTGTGCTGATATGGCGTCAATGTCCGGCACTGAAGCAACATCAATCGAATCCTGAGCACCAGAGGGCCCGCTATAGGGTGAGAAAAGCTTAGAGCCAGTTGCAATGACAGCGACGTCCGAGGCGGGCATGCTGCGGGCAGTGGTTGACAAAGACTTGATACAGACTTGCGGCGGAGCATACACACCTCCCAGCCGCACTGGTATTCCAAACACCATCAAGGACGATTCGAGTTACCTACTTGCCATCTTCTGCCTTCACCGTCGGCCTTTATGGCCCTGAGAATGACCGATACGAGGCGCAGGCCAGGCTTCCTGGGATCAGAAGCCATCAACGACTTCGACAGCGGCATCACGCTCCCACAATATCTGGCGCAGTTGCGTGACTCCGAGTCTTCACTGCGCTCGATGCCGTCTCATCATGCCTCGGCATTAGCAACACAGCACTTGCAGGGCAACGACAATTCCCAAATGCGCTTCATCACTCCTCGCATCGATCCTACCATCCCCGACGTCGTGGGCCCATCTCATCTGGAGCTACCTCCCTCATTCGAGCCCATTAGCTAATCCAGACTACTCTTGCTCTACGCCGAATCTGCGGTAGTTATGTTGCGTGGAATGCTCTCTGAACCTTCGCCTCGCCAGTCATCTTTGTGCAGAAAAGCGCTCGAGTCGAAAAGACTTGCCTGCGCCTTGACGGAGCTTGGCTGAACTGAAGTTGAGAGCGAAGCGTTAACCGCCGCCAGCACAATGCATCAAAATCGCGTAGTCGCTAATATTTGGTCTGCCCTGATCTGCTCTCTATAGTGCGCCTACTCGCTCGCAGTGTTACCATCGTAGCTAGCGGTAGAGGTGACAGACACATTCGTCCCCGCCATGTCTGTATCTGGTTATCGTACCGCCTTGGCCGACAGTATTGCCTCCAGTTCTTCCGTCTCCATCTCGTGCGGCGACTCTACTCACGACCGTGTCTTCAGGTTGCATACCATCCAGGTAAGTACGTTCATACCATTCTCAGCTTCTGATCTCGGTCAGACCCAAAGCATAAGCAGCACGCGTTGTTTGCTGTTCTGCCTTCACGGAATGCCGTTTCTTCCGTAATCTTCGCTATCTGGTTCTGTCGCTCTGTTTCCTAGGATGGAAGACTATTAGGGAGCGTTAACAAATTGCCGAGCTGTCCCGGGTCTGCAACTGAGACACATTTCATCGTCGGCTTGTCAAGCTCTTAATTGCTTCGCATTGAGATTCGCTCTTTGGAGATGACGGTTTTCACTCTTGCAGCACTCGCTACATGAAGAGGCGCTATCTACGGGACAATCTACGCACATACTCTAGCGTCTGCCTTACGAGCTCGTGTATTGAGAGTGCAGGGACCCCTCAAACATCAGGCTACGCCGTCTGTCGCCCAATCAAATCACCAAAACCCCAACTGGAAAAATGTGCGTGAATTCGGAATTTCCTATCTCCTCTTCACGGTGCCCAGGCTCCATAGACTGCAGACATGGCCGGGAACGATGGCGATCGCATGACAGAGATCAATGTCGGATAGTTAGTCTGCCAGGATCTAGGAAAGCAAGCTTTGGCAATGGCCCGGAGAGATTGGGCATTCGGCCTGTAGGTTCCGGACGCTAAGCAAATTATACGTGCTTACTTCTCAATCAAGCATAGTCATTCACCGTTGCGGCCGAGACAATGAAGGATGTGGACCGAGAAAAGTGGTCCTGGACACTATGGGTTCGAAAGCAAGTCCGGGATATCCGACAGCTTCCACGTGAAGGCCTGGAACGTGAATTCAAAAGTAATGACGTCTAGGGCGGAATATTGTCAAATCAGTCGTGAGGAAAGACTGGGAAATGCTGTGGCACATTCGCAAGATTGGCCAAGACTCAAGTAATAGCGACCTTCAGAGCAGGTATGACTGGCAGACCAGAATCTCACGGCCCGAGCTGTGGGTCTGTTACTGTTCAAACTACACCAAAGATATTGTTAGTATGAGAACGGTTCCTAAGGTGTAGAAGGAAGCGATTGCGACGGAATATTGGAAGGATCTTTTGAACTAATACAGCAGCAGTGATTCATTCTGATGGAATGTGTACAGCTAAGTTTGACATATAGAAGAGCTTGCTTATGCCTACGGCTCGAAGAGAACCAAATTGCCCGGCAACCATTGCATTGCATATGAAAAATTCCAACTCCACTTCCAAAGCGTCATTCAAATGCTTTGAAGCCACAACCTGTGCCGTCTGTGTACTTGATACCCCCTCTTCTGCCTCTCCTTGCTCTCCTTGCGAACGACTTTCATCTAGCAACTTGAGACAAATGTCTGACCATTAGCCTGTAAATTTTGCACATTACACCATCCCACCATGGTAACGCTCTTTGCAATCTCTCCTACTCGCTTCACTCTACCATATCGCCTGCGCCGGGAGCATCACAGCAACGACCGTCAAGATCTCGCCGCCGCACAGCATTTTCCTGACGATTTCTGTCAGTGAGATGGACAGCGCGCCATGGAAGCATTATACCTCCGTCGCCAACGCCACCCTCTCCAAGCCGAAGCAAACGAGAGCGACACAAGTCTCCGCATCAACGACCTCCACTTTTTGTCGAGTAGAGCCGTGACGAGAAAGATGAGGGCAATGACATCGGAGAGCTTGTAGTCGCTACTATGGCCCGCTGTATTGGCGAGTCGAAGGAGAGGCTGGAGGAAGAGTGCCATCGTCGTAGGTAAAGAAAGAAGAAGAAGCGAGGGAAGGAAAGTCTTCGCCACAGCACGTCTAGCATGATCCAAGCGGACGTATTGTACCAAGAGTAAAGCTGACAGCGTCGTGCGGTGCTGGAAAGAATGGGATGTCCCCCCCAATCGAAATGTGCCGAAGAGGAGGGAAGGTTCCCACTGTACCATACAATCGGCGACACATAGCTAGGTCACAATAGAGGATGCGGATATCGAAAGTCTAAGACAGAACGCTTGCTAACTCCGATCCTCCAACGATCCTTCATGCGATTGAAGTTGTTCTTTTACAAGCTCGCTCAGAACTCTGTGACGCCAATAGACACCCATCAGGCATTGACAGGACGTTGTGGGGGTTTGAAGATGAAGCCGGAGGTAAAGCTAGAGCTGCAAAGGATCCTGCAGGCCAATTTGCGGCTCTTTCAACGACTTTGTTGCGGCTCCTTGTGCGGCTCTTTTTTCCAGCTCTTTCCGGATCCACTCTCTCTTGGTCTTCTGCTTATGTCTAGCGTCTTCTCTCTTCTCCTCAACTTACCTTTAATCCTGCGGGGTGAAAATGTCTCTCATCCTTCGCGCCCTAGTTCATGCTAAGCCAATCCACCTTCTTCCCGTATGATGATCAACGACTTGTTCTTGTCTCCTCTCCCGCGACGGAGGTCTCTGTATCGAGGTACACCACATTAGCCTCCTATTACAATGAGCGAATGCAATCCTCACGGTCGCTCGCCAGAAACACTACCGGACACAGGAAACGGCGTTCGAGCATGAACGAAGAAAACATATGTGAACAATGCCATTTACAGACTTTCTCTCTACGAAGACTCGTTTAACAGCAGAGTGATAGTAGGAGTGACCGTCAAGCTCTTCGTAGCCTGAGGAAGATAAGTGTTATGAGATTCCATACCAATACACCTTCAAAGCAAGCAAAAGTAGGAGTGAATAACACCTGTGTTCTCGAATCCTCGTGACTTCGGTGCCTTCGGGCAAGGATATCAACTCACTATAGTTCCCGCAAAAGATGCTTTTACAGGATTAGGGATTTTCTCCCTCTAGAGCCTTATGTCTCGGACGGTTCCTCACCTAGTCTGTTATCTAGTGTCTTGAGCGTAATAACTGCGTATCGAGTAAGCAACAACATATAACTATTACCTAGCCTTCGCTAAGGGGCGTAATCGACACCGCTAAGGAGGAGTCGTCCACCTCCCTTGATAGCTCGAACTACAAGAGTCGACTCCGAAAGACGAAGGACTTTCGTCAAGGGAGTCCGCTCTTAGCCTAGATTCACATCGAATAATGGCTTAGGGCGTTCTGTCTTCTCCGTTATCTGCTACGCCACTATCGATTTATATTCTGTAAACACAGTATTGTCGAACGCCAGAGTGGGGGCGGCTGTAGCTAAGAAAAACCTCTCGGGTCGAGCAGCGCTGATCTAAACTTTTCTTAATAGCGGCATTATCTGATTCGATTCAAGGAGCAGCTCGTGATGTCGGCTTCAGTAGCTACTCGTTCGAGTCCAGGTCCTCAGCACTGACGTCTAATTCAGCAATCGATGAACTTTTTATCGGCTCAAGATGCTCCTGGCCCATCAAACACCTCTGCTACCGGCATTTATTAATACTTTCTTCATTTACAAATGCGCAGTCAGCCTCCTGCAAAGCGCCTCTGAAATCGTCTTCATAGATTCTGCCTCTTCGCTCGCTCACTCACCGGTCATGGAATGGTTCAATCTGTACTATTCAGTAGTTTTCTTTTCCCTTTACCCAAAGGACATTTTCCTACTTGTTTCAAGCCTTGGCACGCTTATCATCTGCCTGTTCCCACTTCTCTTTCCACTTCTCAAGCTATTCGATGCCTCTTTGGTTACCTCTAAGTTTCGGCACCTTCATAAGTCGGTCTTCATCCACCTCCTCGCAAGATCGAGTCCGCGAAGGCAGCTCCGGCCTTCTGGGCATTCTGAAGAGCCACTCTCTATTAGCGAGCGCTCTGAGCCGCTTACCGAAATAGCGGCGGCTTGCATGCCTCTAGAGCGTTTGACCAAGGTAATGAACTAAGGCAGGATACTCGTTGCTGGTCGTCGTGTTGGGTTGGAGATAAAGACCAATGGAGTTGATGAAGATGTTTTAGATAGACTTGACCATCTCGTGACACAACTCGCTTGCCTCGCAGGCATTCGTCACGATTTGTTGTCGCTTCTCCCAGATTACCAGAGTACTCTTGTACAGGGCGGAGAGAGAGAGATATGCCTTCCAGATAAGGTCCTCTCGGTACTGTATATTCGGGAACGCCCAAAGAATTAGATGACAGGCATTCGTCCGGAGCATGCTTTTGTCCTCAACACGTCCAGCAGCTCGCCAGGCATTTGCGCAGGAGCTGGCCCATCCATCGCTCTGAAGGATTGGCGATGTTCATTCTGAAGTACATGGAAAAAGCTACTAGCGCCCCCCTTCCACATCTCAAGTTGCGGAAACTTGAGGGACTCAATGGCGTATTTCGCCTGTTGCATTCTCTTGATAGTATTCGCGGTCGTTTAAGGAAGCGCCGAATAACAGGTGGGCCTCGCGCGGTACCTTCAATCGTGTCATGATCGGGCCAGCAGCGGTCAGATCGTAAGCTTGAGTATGCCTTGGGTTCGGACATCCAAAACCGCTGACATCGTCGATTCGATCGATCATTTCCTTCCTGTACTGTGTGCCGATCTCTACGCTGGGGTAGGTGAAGAAGCTCGTGAGGATGTCGTCTGTCGAGCATACCGTAGCTGCGCCTTCAGCGCTGCAAAAAGAGAGTAGCGGCGCAGAGACATATCCACAGGAAATTCATGATGAATGCTGACGTACTTGTCAAGGAGGACGGACTAGACGTCGGCACTAACGTAGCGACTTCCAGGGTACAGGTATTTGCCGGCCACAGCAGCTGTAAGCATGATGCAAGCGACGAGGGCAAGCAGAATCTGTCCCACTCTTAGAAGCTGGACACGAGTGGTGATTATTCGCTGCCATGGAACAAAGCTCTGGTGTTCCAAATGGTCTGCCTTATGGCTCAATATACCGAAAGTAGAGACTTCTCGAGGTTGCTTGTCCTTATGAAGGAATGCGCCTAAGTGGGACGCCGTTGGGATCGAACCGTCGTGAGCAGCAAAGGCTTGGCCAGAGGACATAGCAGATTCGGAGCGGCGACGAAAGTCTCGTTGCTCAACCATGTCAATTGTGGCTGCCCTAGAGCCGCTGGCGTTCTGCAGACCACTTGAACCATCGTAGACTGCATCCTTGTCAGAGATCGTGTCTGGGCGACCGTGAGAGCCATCCGTTGAGTTCACGATGTGGCCCGGAGATGTGATGGACAAAGAACAAGTATATCCTCCAGACAAAGAATTTTTATGTGGCGTGACGGACTGCTCCGGCCGGTTTGGCTCGGTGTTGACTTCACGATTCTCACGCAAAGGGCTTGCGCGAAAGTGACTAAACGATCTGATTGAATGTCTCAGGCGTGGAGTTAGCGCTGTTGCAGACAGGTGCCTTTCCCTTCATCTTGCACGCTGCTAAAGCATCGCCAAGGGCTGTGCTATCGTCAAGCTGCGTCGAGCGACAGTTACTCGAGGTTGATGAGGATCTGAAGCACTGCGGTTGGACTTGAAGAGTACGCCTGTTGTCGCTCGATGCATGAAAATGACTGTTCGGGTCGATATTCGTTTAAACTTTTACGTTGACGACACCGACCTCTCGTAGGCTCTACTCAACAGCTTCCTCAATTCCCTGCATCGAACACATCCAGGCTAGATAGCTTCCGAGGCTTGGTGGAATGTGGCGTGCTCTTCGTGCACTGGCTAGCAACACTTACGCGCACAGTCTTGGACTGCCGATCGTACTTCTGCTTTAGCCTTTTCATTTGCTGATCATCGTAGCCGTAGGTACTGCGGAGACTGCCCTCGCACCTCCCTCCTCGGTGTCCATACTCATAGGCAAAGTTGGCGCTGATAGCTGGAGACATTTCA